>NW_027656659.1:0-71950 GCF_964235325.1 Thermobia domestica
CGGACATAGGAGTGAGTATAACATTTAAACACGTTCAGAAAGGTTAGGTGTGGTGTGTGCATGCCAAATATACATAGTTATTGTCGGTATATTTATTGAATTAATAAATCCCTAATTTGTCATATCATATTTGTCATATTTAGGCCTATGTGCGTGTGTGTGGGGGGGGGGGGTAAGGCAATTTTTGTCTTATTTTGAATTATTATACCTTCAGACTCTACAAGAAAAAGAATATGATGAAAATGAAGAAACAAATTATACAAATAAAAATGAAAAGATCGTGTGTTGGTTTTGCAGCATTCCTATTACTACCCTTTGTTTTCATTCTTTGGGTACTGGATATATTGTCACAAATGCAAAGCGTGGTATCATACGCGATGTATCGAAGGAAAACAAATGAAAATGTTTCCTTGTGGACGTTGTCTCGGCAATCCAGCAAGAGGACGAAATAAAAGTTCTAAATGTTAAGTTTACTGTTTTCTGTAATGCAAAGTGAAGTCTTGTTTTTGTGTACTCTTTGCGTATGATAGGTTAGGCCTATAGACAAGGTTAATTAATGAGTTTTTGCTGATTTAGAAAAAAGGAGAATGTTCATCTTATTATTAACACACTGTTCAAGAACTTTTAGTTGTAATGTGATTATTGTGAAACAAAAAGGAGGTATTAGAGACTACTTATTTGTGTTGTGTTTTCTTAAAATACACTGGAGAGAAACTTATTTCCACCCATATATAACTATATGACTTTATGAGCACGTAAATCTACCGCTTACACCAGTGTTCGAAGTGCAGAAAAAGCAGAGGCGGTATGTTTTATTATGATTTTGACTCAACATACCAGCTATTTAAATACTGTCTTGATCACTGAAAAACCAGAGATGGTATGTCCTCATTACTGAAAAACCAGAGGCGGTATGGCATACCACCGCATACCGTCTCACTTCGACCACTGGCTTACACCATTTATAAGTCTGAAATATTATGTACACGAATTGTACTCTATGTTTTAGTACGACTTTACAATTGTGTGTGGTTTCAATTCAGTTATTACATGTGGCCCTATTCACCGTACGAACAGCCCTATTTATCCAGATAAGTTAGGATGAATAAGGCCATTTGAGGCGAGTATATATATATATATTTTAATAGTATTGTACAATTTTTGGAGAAAACGATTTTATGTGAACTTTGTAGTAGAATTATGGTATATTATAATTCTTTAAACAGTTCTATTCCCATTACTGACTCCTACACCAAATTTGGTGGAATTATCTCTGAGTGACATCGACCCCTTCCCTCGTGAGTTGTTAACCAGTGCGTCTTCGGTGTATGAGGTCACTGCTTCTATTCCTGTTGGGAGCACTAAGATTTTCAGGTATTGACCTATCATCATGAGGCGATTGGAGAGCTACTTTAATTATAGGTAACTAAGTCTTGTTCAGAAATGCAGAAATAATGTCACTGGAAGTTTTATGTGCGTCTTCCTGAAGACCATAGGCTTTCATTGGCTGTAGCGTCAGAGAGTAGCTTAGTACTTCTTTCTATCTGTTAACTATTTTCATCTTCGTGTAACTGTGGATAACTTAAAAGAATGCGAATTCTTTCTTACCTGTCTCTCCTGTAGTTCGACTATGTTGAATGAAAAGCTGAACTTCGTGTCGTAAGATTGTTTGATTTGATTTTGTTGATTTTAGCGTCCCTTTCAGCAGCGAGGCTATATGAGACGTGGACCTACTGATTAACGTGGAATCCGAACCACATGAGCTCCCGCCGGGAATCGAACCCGGGTCTCCCACGCCAAAGGCGCGTACGCTAACCGCTTAGCCACGGAGGAGCTCTCGTGTCGTAAGAGTTTATGAAGAACTCTAGCCAATCATATGAGGCTCATTTTAGCCAGTGGCTAATGGTTGGTGTATCATCTTCCAACACCAATGTTCTGATGTCAATATGTCTAGGTACATAATACTAGGTATCTTTAACACTTGGTATATATATATAGGGTGTCTCAAAAGCCCCTGACATATGGTAACTGTTATTATCAGAGTTGCAACAAAATGTAAGAGGTGAAACCGTCTCCAAATATAATGTTTTCAATCTAAATTTAAATACTTTTTTTTTTTTTAAATCAGACGAGCTGCTTCGGTCATACACTCTTCATGCGTCCAATGTTAAATGAAAATGCAACGTTGCCATGTGATGAATGGGGGCATGTTTGAAACGAAGGCTAGCGTAAAAGACAGTATATTCATTTACTTATGTTGTGAGTCCCGGTAAGTGGCAACGTTGCGTTTTCATTTACCATTGAGTGCATAAAGAGTGCATAGCTCAAACGGCTCGTCCGATTTAAAAAATTCCTTCTCTTTAATTTGAAAACATTATATTTGGAGACTATTTCCCCCTTTTACATTTTGTTGTAACTTTGATAATAACAGTTACCATATGACAGGGCTTTTGAGACACATTATATACCGTAAACGCGGGCTACTTGAGCCCAGATTTTGAAACTTCTAAGATAAATTTGTGTAAATTGTGCACAACAATTTTTCCTTATATTGTGAAACTACAGTTTACTCGTATTATGGATAGGTTAACGTACAATTGGCAATGTTTGTGAAGTAGTAAATATTATTTATTTATATATATATATATATATATATATATATATATATATATGTGTGTGTGTGTGTGTGTGTGTGTGTGTTTTATCTGGGCTGAAGTTAACCTTACGGTTGGGTTACTTGAACCAAAACTGTAAGTCTAATAGATACTTCCATTTGAAGGCAGTTTGGGAGCAAATAGGTTTATGATTATAAGATTAATCTCCCACAGACATCCAAACGTTGATTTCAATGTCAAATATGAATTTTAAAAAGTAATGTTGAACACAATTTTGTGCGAGACATTGTACAAACATTAGTAGGCATATAACAGTGTTCACAGTCCAGTTAACGTAAAGAAAACTCTCTTGATTAGTTTAGGGTTCTATTTTTATTACCACATCTTCATATTTATACACCAAGACATCCTGGTCTTAAAACTTTCCAATCACACCACGTATATATATATACACACACGACAGTTGGAAACACTCCTCAGGAGGAGTAGATGTAATCGCCCCTTAGCATGGAAGCGTTGGCTTGGTGTGTCCTTCAGACATGTTGAAACATGCACCGAGATATCTTTATTCAGTACGGCGTAGCAACCAGTTGAATGCGGGCATGTGTGTGTATCTTGGTGGATTTTTAAGCACGCAAAATGGATGAAAAATTGGAACAACGCGTTTGTGTGAAATTTTGTTTTAAAACTGGGAAATCTGCTTTGGAGACTTACGAACTCTTAAAAACAGTTTTTGGAGACAAATGTCTGAGCCGCTCAAACGTGTTTATCTGGTTTCACAGATTCAAAGATGGCCGCGAGTCAGTAGAGGATGACCCCCGGTCTAGCCGGCCTTCAACATCAAAAACTAACGAAAACATTGCGGAAGTTAGCGATTTAGTGCTCTCGAACCGTATACTTACAATTAGGAAGATGGCTGAAGCCCTGAATTTAAGTTTCTATGCGGTTCAGTCAATTTTAATTGATGGTTTGAACATGCGTCGAGTGTCCGCGAAATTCATTCCAAAAGTGTTGTCACACGAGCAGAAACAACACAGACTTCAAGTGTCCCAAAAACTGTTTAATCGAGCCGAAATGGACTCAGATTTCTTGAATAGGGTAAGAACAGGTAATGAAGGTAGGTTTATGGGTATGAACCAGGAACAAAGGCCTAATCTTCTCAGTGGAAGAGCCCCGATTCACCAAGACCAAAGAAAGCGCGACAAAGTCAGTCGGATGTGAAGACAATGCTGATGGATTTTTTCGATTCTAAGGGTATTGTGCATAATGAATTTGCCCCTAGGGGTCAGACAGTCACCCAGGAATAATACAAAAGTGTCCTTCAGCGTCTGCGCGAAAATGTGCGGCGGAAAAGGCCTGCATTCTGGAATGAAAAGAATTGGATCCTCCACCATGACAATGCACCAGCGCATTGTGCGTTCTCGATCCAGGAGTTTATGACCAAATTCAACATTCCTGTGCTTTCGCAACCCCCGAATTTCCTAGATTTGGCCCCGGCCGACTTCTACCTCTTTCCTAAATTAAAATTGTCATTGAAAGGGAAAAGCTTTGACTCAATTGAGGACATTCAAGCAAATACGGAGAGAGTGCTTCACACCATTACGGAAAATAATTTTCAAGAATGCTTCCAGAAGTGGAAACACTCTTGGAATCGGTGTGTTTATTCAGCAGGGGACTACTTTGAAGGAGATCCATGACAATATCCTGTAAGTACTGCCATTTTTAAATTAGAAGCACAGTTTCAAAACTTTCCAATCACACCTCATATATATATACCGGGTGTACCTATGCAGTTGATAACTTGCCATATTTTATTTTCTATAAGCAACTTTGAACAACTGAAATTAACTTGAAGCTAAACTTTCATGTTGTGGAAGTTATAAGAGATGCTCGAAGTGATCCCTTGCACTTCAAGACACAGTTGCACACGTTTCTCCATGTCCTTGAAGACATGTACATATTTCTGCATGTCATCACTTAGCGCACCGCACCATGGCACTGCATAGTTACTTTCTGAGCACCCGGTATATATATATATATATATATATATATATATATATATATATATATATATATATATATATATATATATATATATATATATATACCTGTGTGTGTGTGTGCATGTTTACATATGTAAAAAAGAAAAAAAATGAAATCTTTGAGTTTTACGTCCCACGGTTATGCCGGTTAGGCTAAAGGAGACGGTGATGATGAGAGATGAGTGAAATGGTGGAATGAAGAAAGTGGGAGGAAACGGGAGAACCCCGAGAAAACCCACGAGCACGATGTTTGTCCACCACAAAGTTCACTTGGTGGGGGCTGGGATCGAACCCGGGACCTTAAGCACCAGAGGTGAACGCTCTACCACTGAGCCACCGCGCCCCCCATGTTTACATATGTGTATGCTCAGTGGCGGCGATTGGACGTTGAAAGTGCGGGGGCAAGACATGATCTGAATATTTGTATATCAATCTTAGTTTTCCCGGTTCTTTCTAACACTTTGTTTGACGAAAGGTTTGTATAACTAATAGGATACTATCTTTTTCGTTTAAAATACCGTACATCGTATTTCATATTTGATTAAGTAAATTGACAAGAGCAACGCAAGTAAGTACTAGCCCTTTGTACTCTTAAACAACGAAAATGTAAGACGAGATTTGATTCCTTGCTCATGAATATCTTAAAATTTTGTCTGGAAAATTGTGCCATCAGATTTTTTAATAACAAATTTACAAAACAAATAAACAGAAAGAATAATATTAAACATAGTAATGAAAAACGAGTCTTGTTTTTGTAGAAGTTATATTGAAACTGGGGATTAATGAACAACTTAATTTTTAACTCCCCCACATGCTATTAAATGTATATTATTACTCTTAGAAAATGAAAGACAGTAAAAACTACAAGCACATGCTACGACATTTAAAGAAATACTTGCTTTTGCAACTTCCCGAAACATGTTTGTAGCCATTAGGTGCAGTTTTCACTTTCGTGGAACACATCAAAAGACAATGCTTAGAATCACTCCACACTCCAGTTCTACAAAATAATCCTAAAACCTAGAATTATGTTGAATTCACTAAACTTAATTGTATATACACTCGTACATCCCTAAACACACCACTTTACTCGTATATTACACTACAAAACAATGGAAAAGGTGGAAGCTGTTTCTTATTACACTCTTTTTAGTTAATATTCCTTACTTTAGAAAGAAGAAAAGATATTTTAGGAACTGTCAATTTTTGTGCAATTAAAGAATACTTTGTGATTTTTTTTTTTTTTTTTTTGCGAAATGTTCTCTCAATTAGTTTCAAAGCGGCTGACGTAACATATCGCGCTCTTGTAAGAAGGGGGCATAGAAGCAAAACCTGCTAAATCTATTTTTAAATTTTGCCTGGGAACGAAGAAAAAGTGACGCCCTCATGTTTTCAGAATTGTTGAACAATTTTTTTGTTTAGTGATTCATTTCATTCATTTGTATTAAGTAGTGTCCACTAAACCAAAAATTGTGCAACAATTTTGAAACATTTTCCAACAAAATTGTGCAACAGTTTCCCGACAAAATTGGAAAATGGATTTACCAGGTTTTGCTTCTATACCCCTGAATTGAAAGAATACTGGAGCTGTTGTGCTCCAATAGGTTAATTTTTGTTATTTTTCGTGGCAATTAAAACGCAATTCCTGTAGCTTTCTTAACTTCACGGGAAGACAACCAATACCTACTTACGCACCGGCAAATATTTTATGGCACCATTTTTTTTTATGTTACAGTAATACACACAAAAACTTTTCATTTTCAAAGGAAATTATATACATTAATGGGTTACTTCAAAAAAGTGAGGGGGCAACTGCCCCCTTTGCCTCCCCTAATCGCCGCCCATGTGTATGCTCCTTCGATAACTCCCATGGTGATTTTTTTTGGTACTCCACTCGATCCAAGACCATACTATGTATATTAGAACTGAGCTCCTAGCAGAATGTATTTATTCCTATAATCTTTGTTTTGATATACTATTGTCTAGTCTAGAAAATTTCACAATATATTTATTTAAAAGCAGAACTGGAGAAATCTAAGGAAAATATTACTGCTTTGAGTGCCACCAAGTGCACTTATCTCGCTCGCTCCTGAGATATTAATATCGTTGCTATTGTTGGTTTTGTAATTTTCAAAGAAAACAATGACAAAAGTAGAAGTACTTCCTTTTATCTTTGATTGTGGAATATATATTCTTTAATAGAAAATATTTGTTGACGATGTGTAAAGAAACAGGCTATATATACAGAGATTTTAGTGAAATTATATATAAACGAGATATGGTGTTCTTATAATACTACACAAAATATTACATACTTCGCTTAAATTTTATTGTATAATGTCGTGTCAAATGCGAACTATCTGCATTAAAAAATCATATTGGCTAATATTTCTCACATAATACGGTAGATATAACCTTATATTTTTATATTTCTTCATATTCTACATACTTAAAGTATTCTGTAGCTTGAAGTGGAGAGATTTTCAACAGGTCTTTCCATTTGAAAGCAGATATTGTTAACACATCAACATTTTATCAATGAAACCAAACCACAAGTAAAACATCCTAATTTTACCGTTCTAATTCAGCAGGAAATGGAGTTTCATAGTTTATTCAGCAAATGTTATAGCATTCATCGTTCTTCCATCTTATTTTCTTTATTCAAAAACATCATTTACATGGGTCTCCAGGCTTTTCTATGACAAATGAATATACGTGCAGAAACCGTATGTTACCCCCTCCCGATTGACGTCATAAAAATCGTTAAAAATGGTCTTTCTTCGCTTTTCCTACGTATTCTCCAATTTTTAAAAGCAGCCATTTTTAGACTGTACAGTTAAGATTTTTTTTCATGTATGTAACTAAAAGAAAATTGAGAATGAGAATTTTATTTGTATTCCTTCTAGCCGTATTAAATCAATCAATAAAAATGGTAAGATATAGTATGACTGTGATGTAATTATCAAACAATGTACCTATCTCTATTTTTTTTTTCTCGGCTGAAAAGCTTATCCCAGTTTGCTACAACAGCGAAGCACACTCTTTTCACAATTTCTTCTTCAAATTTACATCAGACATCTTTTAGGTAGTATTGGACGTTTTCGTATTATTTTCTTATTTAGTTAACTTTTCATGTTCTTCATCAATAACACTAGTCAACAAGGTTTTTGTCACATGAAAGAAGAATGCTGATCTTTAAGAAACTTTGGCCGCTGAATTCGAATCTGCAATCCGTTCTTCTCTATCACGCACAGTTTTCCCGTGACAGAGGGATTTACGGGAAATTTCCCTCAAAATTTCCATTTTTCTTCTTTTTGTACCTCTAGCTCGGGTACCCTTAGGTATATAAACATACAAATTATATTCTAGGTTAGCTTGATTTATACTTAGTAAACCCTGTAAGTTTCATCTAAGTCGCATCATTCTTCAGTGAGAAATAAATATATTTCTATAAATATATGCTATGTGTACTGTCCATTTTACCATATACAATAGGTGCAGAAAAATCACATGTAACTTCCACGGGAATTACAATATAAGCAAGGTTTATACTTCATTGGATTTGTAATGAAACATACTTTACAATGATGTATACACCATGTCCGCCATTTTTATAAGAGGGAAATTCTAGAGGGATTTTTTGGGAAATTCCCTAAAAAAGTAGATTTTTTGTCTCATGTCACTGTTCATATAGTGATACGGAAACGGGAATTGCGCCAGATTAATCCTATTGAAAAACTGATCTTTAACTCCAAAAGTATATAACAAAATTCTTAGTTTCCACGCCTTTTAAACGTTATTCAAGATAGTAAACAAAAAATTAATATTGACCTACAAAAACAAATATCAATAACTTACAATGCATCAAATGCACAACTGCTTTATAAAGTATGAAAATAAAACATTTGTACTTACAATTAATTCTTCCTTTTGTAGTGCCAGTCACTTTCTCTAACTAAAAACCAGCAGTAGTTGCCCATCATATGAGTATCCCATTTACCTTGATAACGTTGCTCCATTTTTTGAATGTCCTGATGGAATCGTTCCCCATGTTCGTCACTTACAGCTCCTAAATTCTCGGGGAAAAATTCCAAGTGGGAATGAAGAAAGTGAATTTTTAGGGACATTCTACATCCTAACCTTTGATAGCTATCCTAAAGCTCTTGAACCAATTGACGGTAATTTTCTGCCTTATGATTTCCCAAAAATCCATACACCACTTTACTGAAAGCTCTCCAGGCGGATAGTTCATCATTATTTAACTTTGTCTCAAAGATGTTGTCCTTTAATAGTTTCCGAATTTGGGGCCCGACGAATATCCTCTCTTTTACTTTCGCGTCACTAAGTTTTGGAAACTGACTTCTAAGGTACGCAAAACCTTCTCCATTGTTGTCAATGGCCTTAACAAAGTTTTTCATTAAGCCTAATTTTATATGTAAAGGCGGCAGCAGAATTTTTTCTTAATTAACTAAGGGAGAATACTTAACATTGTGTTTCCCTGGCATATATGTTTCTCTTGGGGACCATTCTTTTTGAATGTAGTGTGATTCAGTTGCCCTACTGTCCCACAAGCAAAGAAAACAACAGTATTTTGTAAATCCTCCCTGAAGCCCCAGTAATATAGCAATGACCTTTAAATCACCACAAATTTGCCAACAGTACTTGTTATAATGTATCACAACTAACAACACAGACAAACTATCATAAGTTTCCTTCATCTCTACGGAAAATGCCATTGGAATTGATGGTTTAGTGTTTCCATTATGTAGCAAAACAGCCTTAAGGCTTGTTTTAGAGGAGTCGATAAACAACCTCCATTCTTCAGGGATGTGTTGGAAACCTAGTGCATCCATTAAACCATCTATATTTGTACATGCACAGAGGGAATTTTGCATTATATAGTAATCGGAAAATTGTTCATGTCGGTTTCTGAAAACTGAAATTCTGGTGGTAGGAGCCAGTAAATTCCATTCTTGAAGTCTCGATCCGAGCAACTCAGCTTGTTGTTTACTCAGATTTAGATCCCTCACTAAGTCATTCTGTCTGGACTGGTTAACAAGAAGACGTGTGTTTTTGGTTGGGCTATAGTTTGGATCAAAGGAAGTTGATGGTTCGGGCAACTCATCTACTTGCTCTTCTGCTGGAGAAGATTCTTCTGACTGTGCGTATGGATCAGGGATTGAAAGTTCAGGTCCATGTGGTATGGGTTTTAGAGCGGATGGAACATTTGGGTACTCAATATTAGATTTTGTTCGTTTAGAATGACCCCAAATTTTTGTTAGACAGAAATAACAGTCTTCAGCATGACTGGTTGGTTCTCGCCAGACCATTGGCTCCGCAAAAGGCATAGCTCGAGTTTTGTCGCCACTTTTCCACTTAATAAGAGTAGAATAGCATGTTACACAGCACACATGGGGAGCCCACACTTTGTCTTGATCACCCACGTGACACCTAAAATAGCTATAATAAGCTTGTTTTAACGTTTCTGTTAATGCACGGCGCTGACTTTTCACAGTATATTTTCCACACACGTAACAGAAAGTGTTCAGTGAGTTTATACAAGCACGCCGCGATCTCTTCATATCTGAAAAAGAAAACAAACATGCACACGCACTTACGACCACTTGTCACAGGTAAATCCAAATTAAAACTAAACCTACAATATGCATGCAGTTATACAACACTTCCTTATCTATTTGCCATGAACCTGACAATTTATCAGTAGAGTCCGATTTTGCGCAGCTTTATTGCATCAGCTAAACACGTGTTGTTTGTTGTACAGCTGTATCATGCAATCACATGCCAGATGGTAGAAAACCACAGACCTCTTACTCCATGTCGTATACTCTCATTTTTCGTATTTGTGCCTGTATGGGTAAATGATGTTGTATTTTTTTCTTTCGGTGCAAAGAACGCAACATCACGTCTTAAAATAAGTAGTACAAACAACATACATGCAGCTATATTTATTTCTCTAGAAATAATAATGCGATTCTTCTGAAACTTGCGAGGTTTCTTAAGTATAAATCAAAGATTTATATGGTGTCATTTTTGTATTTATATTTTACGGGCCAGTGGTACGAAAATTTGGACAAAATGTATATTTTGAGGGAATTTCTCAGCCCCCTCCCCTTGTTACGCAAAAAACTGTGGGTGATGGAGAAAAACGGATTGCACTTTCGAATTCAGCGACCAAAGTTCCTTTAGGATCAGATGTTTTCTTTCATGTGGCAAAACCCTTGTTTACTAGTGAGCTATTGATTTATTGAATTGATATAAATCTATATTCTGGCGCAATTCCCGCTTCTGTATCACTATATGAACAGTGACATGAGACAAAAATTCTATTTTTTAGGGAATTTCCCTCTTATAAAAATGGCGGACATGGTGTATACATCATTGTAAAGTATGTTTCATTACAAATCCAATGAAGTATAAACTTTGCTTATATTGTAATTCCCGTGGAAGTTACATGTGATTTTTCTGCACCTATTGTATATGGTAAAATGGACAGTACACATAGCATATATTTATAGAAATATATTTATTTCTCACTGAAGAATGATGCGACTTAGATGAAACTTACAGGGTTTACTAAGTATAAATCAAGCTAATCTAGAATATAATTTGTATGTTTATATACCTAAGGGTACCCGAGGTAGAGGTACAAAAAAGAAGAAAAATGGAAATTTTGAGGGAAATTTCCCGTAAATCCCTCTGTCACGGGAAAACTGTGCGTGATAGAGAAAAACGGATTGCAGATTCGAATTCAGTGGCCAAAGTTCCTTTAAGATCAGGTGTTTTCTCTCATGTGGCAGAAAAAAAGTTAAAATTTGTTGACTAAAAGGCACGTTGGCTTCCATTTTATAAACTGCACAGGGAGCTCTGACCAACTGTTTTGTCGCCCGTGTGGGAGTTGTCACTTACTACCATGTATTTTGAGCTGTTGCACAACGGTTTCGTCTCTAAGCTGGTCACCCATGTGTCTCCCTGCTTGTTGCATATTTCACAATTACTTTTCTATTTGCCTCGCAGCAGTGTGAACGCTACAATAAGATTGAATGTAATTAGCCACGGTAACAAAATAGTTGCGCGCTAAAATATTTCTAGTATACGTAGGTCCCACTTTATCTTAGAAACTACCACCAGCTACAAGTAATGCAACACAAATAATGGTATACAATTATTTAAATTTTAGGAAGTGGCATTTCATTAAGAATTGCAGTAATTAAGTAAGTAGGCTGTTTAACTTTTTAAGAATAAAAGTAATTTTCTAAATAAAAATAACTGAATATCAAATTAAACGTTTAAGGAGTTCAAAAATTAAATAGTGTTGCGTAGATACTAATGGCTTATGAAGAGGGTTTAACTTCGGATCTGCATTATTTCTTTTCTAATCTATTTACGCGAAGAAACTGAATATTTAGAACGCACTATGCATGATATTTAGTTTATGTTAAATTATATAGAAAATAGAGTTCAATTAAGTGTACTAAATTGCATGATCTACATTATACTATATTTGTAATTGAAATATATTATATAATGAGGTATCTTTAAGCTTTGACAAATACTCTTTAATCGTATTCACATAATTTTACCCATTTGTAATTTTTACACTATGAATCATGTAATACTGAAAAAGGTGTTTGGAATCCAGGATTTGAGAGAACTAGTGTTGCTTAGGAGACTCGTTAAGATATTCAGCTCGTCTCACATTTAAAAATGTTATATTCTTCTCGTGGACAACGATAATCATAGGGATATTATATCATTTGAAAATCTTTGGATAGACACGGATGTAATTTTATGTAAAATGCAATAACCTATTATCTGTTTAAAGTCTATTGTATTTGTTTGCAGTACACTTTTCAATGAATATAGTTATTAGAAATGTATCGTCATAAGTTATTAGATAAGTTTACAAGGATGGCTAATTTTTGTCGTCCGGTGTACTTTACTGGTGGCAGGCAATAAATGTTGAAAATCGTTTATCTTAGCTTGTAGATACAGTTCAACCCTCCTACACATTTTTTGCCAATAATCTAAGTAAAGATTAGTGATCGATAAACTATAGGCCTATATATCTTATATGTGACAAAATCTCTCAGTGCTTTAGTAGTTTTAGGTCGATCCTAGTACTGTTTAACGAATACTGTTGAACCACTTTTCAACGTGTTTCACGTCTTTTGTTTACTTGTAATCCGCACGAAACACGTGTTCAGCCGAAAGAAAGTGGTCCATTGTTAACATCATAACGTACACCCGTAGAACTCGATACAGAACAGAATATTCTGATCGATATTTGAGCAAACCAACTTGTTACAGTGTAATGTGAACCATCTTTATTCTGCAGTATACGTCTCTGTAGAATTTGAAGATAAGATCTAGCTTGGTTCGTTCCTGTGTCGGACATTTTCATAACATAACATATACAGTACTTACAAAAGGAAACGGGTTAATGTTTTTTTTTCCTTTTCTCACAATAAGAAGTACATACAACCACCGTAGAGCAATTTTTTGAGCGCACTGAATATGTATACCGAAAGAAAGATCGAGATATACTGGTTATATGTCTTAATGGAAAGAATTCGTGGTTAGAATTAATTCCATTCTATTTAGTTTACTCTTGCTGCCATTTCAACCCTTCTATGGGGAACGGTGACTCAGTGGTAGAGCGTTACCTCTGCTCCTGCGTGCGTAGAGTCCTTCATTCGATCCCTGACCAAGTAAGTTTGTGGTAGACAACATCGGGTCCGTGGGTATTCTTGGGATACTTCCGTGATAGACTTTAACCTTTGGTTGAGGATTTTATTTCTAATTTAAATTCTCCCGAATACCATCTGAGTGAATAGACCAAAACTTTATACCAAACTATCATCTTTATCTACCATTCTTTTATATTTTCTTCTCCATTATTGTTTGACTGATTTAGGAAGTAGGCTGCCTAACTTGCCTAACTAATTTTCTTTTTGAAAATAATAGGTACAAAGCACCAATGTAAATACTAAAATAATATTTTTTTTTTTTAAATTTACTATTCAATAGAACACGAGAAAGGTATATTATGTTGAATACGTGTGATATAGTAGAAGTTATTTTTTTCTTGAACACTTATTCGACTAATTTGATAATTATTATATTGGAATATTTGAATAACGTACAGCTGAAGAATCTATAATTTATGTACTCGAATAACGAATTACACAAACTTTAACAACAATAATCGGTACTGTGGTACGGGTTACTTTTGTTCATGACACAGGATATAATTAAAACTAAGTTTCATCATAATTGCACTGCTATTATTGACAGGCAACTGAGAAGCTTGCAAGCTTCAGTATCTTCAGCTATCCTCTTCGTCTTCGCGTACGATTTTTCTGTTTTCATACTATCCATCAATTGTGGCCTCCTACACCCTATTTCTCTCTTCCGTGTCACCATATCTTCTAGCATCTACCTCATAATAGAGCTTCTTAGCCAATGCTTCAAAAAGGTTTTCTTCCTCTTTTATATATATCTAAAATTGTTCTTTTCTCCTTCACAATTTCTGACACAGTCCCGTTAGTTTTCTACTCGACTCAGCTAATTTTCTCTATTCTTCACCACACCTAAATTTCGAAAGCTTCATATTCTTTTTCATCACTTTAGCGTAATGTCTATCAAAAGTGACGAAAAGCGACATGGAAGACTTTGAAATGTGGTTGCGAAGAAGAATGGAGAGGATTAGCTGGGTCGAGCAGAAAACGAATGAGATAGTGTAAAAAATGGTGGGAGAGAAAAGAACAATTTGGAAAATGTGTCTTGCATTTTAGGTATATTACCTCCTGGAAAATTATTAGAAGAAGTTTTTCTTTTATAACTAACTATTCAAAATTTGCTGTTTATCTTGTATATCTTTTAAAATAGGTATAAAGGTCAAGATGTATATTTAATATATACTAAATATTCTTTAAAAAAATGCAATGAAATATAGAACTCTGGTTTTCAAAAATCCATTTTCTCTTTCGAAAACTGTATCTAACCTTTCACTAAAAGGCAAGATCAATAAATAACGAACAAATAAAAAAAAAAATTGGAAAATTCTAATTTCGTAGGTAAATAAATGCATGAAGGGTATCACGCATTCTCTTTCACCCGGATATGTCTCATTTTCATTTCTAAAAGCCCCCCGGGGGGGGGGGCTATTATAACATCTATAGAGTAATATAAATATTTTTATGAGCTCTAAAAATGTCCCCTTTTTTAAAAGTCTGTCTTATGGCAACCCTAATTGAACAGTTTTTACTAGTTACGGGTTTTAAAACATGCACCTTTCGGAGACAGAGACAGTGTTCCACAGTTTAGTACGCCGCGAGCTTTTGAGTTCGCTGCATCCGGCTTATTTTACTGTTCCACAACTTTTGTAGAACTTCAAAACTGCAATGAGCAGGAAAACAGTATGTTGCAGTATTCTCAAATACAACATAACGAAGTGAAGCTTCTATTTTGATGCAGTACATTTGTTGAATATGCAGAAGGTTAATTGTGAGTACATTGTATTAAATGGAATATGTGAGCTCACGACAAGCTGGTTTTCGTTGTGCTAAGATGCTTATCTTTGAATTTTTAGTTAATAATTATAATTAATTTAAGCTGTAAATTTCATAACACTTACGAATCTTTTTTGCTATTGCGATGTTCACAAACAACATACTGTAATGATAGAAACTACTATTTCAGATCCCTCATTGTGTTCTACTCTCTCACTTATCACGAGAAATTGCAGAACTTCATTTTCTCATACAGGGTGATTCTAAAGTGACCATACATATAAGAATAAACAGAATTTATGACACAATAGGCAATGTGGTAGCGGTTACTGATTTCAGCAAACGAAATTTCAATACATTTCGAGTTGATAGGCGTTCTTCCATGTCTAAACACAACTCCCAGGGCTCGAATGCAATCAAGACACGTTCTCTAGCATAGATGGTGGTGTGAAATTTTGCCTAATTACTAAACAAGATGTGCTGCACCACATTACCATGTTCCACAGACTGTAGGAGGTCATAATATATAGCTTGTTTGGTTTGCATAGTCCTCAGTTGCTGGGTTGCTCACAACAGCCTCAAGGAGGTTTGCACGTTTGTGCAATATATAACGCAAAGCATTTAGCCATACACTGTTTCGCAAGATGCCTAACTCCTTGTTAAATATACTGGTAGAAGCGGTTAGGCTACATGAGACTACTTTGTCTAATTTTGCACAGTTTCTGGCGTTACGAACGGTCTTCGGAACATTCTTTATCTGCAAGACTATCGGTTCGGTAAAATTCGTTGAGAAGGTTCTTGGTACCCAATCCAGTGGGGCCGGGTTTTCGAAATCTACGGGTAAAGTCACCCGCATCTTTGCATATGTCATTCCACGATGACGGATACAAACAATGGTATTCATTCTTCATTGGTTAGCATTCTATCACATTACCAGTAATCAACATGCACAAAAATATGTAATGATTTTTGAATCATCAGTATATTAGATAGCATTTAATCCCTCCTAAATCTATAAAAATACAAGTATTTGACATGGAAAATATAATACTATTATAATTCCTTCGGTTTCTCTACTATTTACTCTTGTTTCCGATCTGCGTCAGTCAACCCTTCTAGTCTAGTGCCCAGTCCATGTTGTCTCGGATTCGATTCCGGTGCAAGTCTAACATCATATAGCCTCGGTACTGAAAATGAATATTAAGCTTCAACAAACGAACAAACAATCTATTAGTCTATTAGTGATTGTCCATATATTCTATCTACCCTTGCACGAAAGTATTTGTTTCGTAGCCCTGTAAGATTTTCATCCTGAGTGAACAAACGCAGGAGAGTAGCACGAAGAAGTTGGATGCTCAAGAAACAAAGTGTAACGATATTTCAAGTTACTATGACTTCAAAGCTACAATTAAGGATTATAATGGGTATAGGGTTCAATGCTTCCTATAGGGAAGATTGTATGGTGGTAATTGTTACACTGTTTGTTATTTCTACCTTATTACTAGAGCAACCCAAAAGCTTAAAAAAACATAACGGCAGTTTAACATATGGTTGGTACCTTGAAAATGGTTGTTGTTGTCTAAGGGTCCAGAAGAAACTAAATTTAAAAGAACAAAAAAGCATAATTTTAGAAAACAAATCATACAGCATAATTTAGAATAGGCCTATGTAGCACAATTCTTGGAAAATTATATTACAACAATTCTTGGAAAATTCTGTTTAACTGCAAGTTTTACATACTGCATTTAATATTTTTCAAAACCAATATTTACAATGCAAAATTATTGAGAACATAACAATGCAACAATGAAAAGCTTATTTTTATGTCTGTAAACTTTTCGGTGTAATCCTTTGAAGTGCAGAAAAGAAACAGGAAAAGAAGGAAAAACTTTCTGCCAACAATGAATAAACAATAGTTTTCTTCGCAAGTTTAACTGCGCAGTTATGTGTGATGATTCGAAATTTACAAAAAGTGCACAAACTCCACACTATATTGTTATGTGTACCTCTTGTACTTGAGCATTTTCTGCATTTTTGGTGGCATCTTTTACTTTCCCTTTCTGTATATATGCACCTCTAAGGCGCACACTAGTGATTCAAAAACTGACTCGAGTAAAGCATATCTCTTTACAGTGCATTAAGTAGAAAGTTCATTAATTTTTAAATAAACAGGTTGCATGAAATATTTATAAATAGATCAAGATACAGTCGCTCACATTAATATTTGGTTTTGATTAGGAGTTGCCCCCCAAAAATGGATTTGGATAATAAGCTTTCAAATAAAATAATTAGTAAGGCAAAAGATACATGGATACATATTGAACGCTGACAAAAAAAAAAAAAAAAAAAAAAAAAAAAAAAGTGGCACAAAATGCTAATCATTCTTGGTAATAAGATATGAAACAAATAATGGACCAAAAATACCTCCCATTAATATTCGGTTTCGGTTATACCAACGGTGTTTACTCGTTTGTGTACTACTTAGAGGGCGTGGCATGATGACAAGACATGTACTCCAGATGACAGCAGAAGAGAGGTCACAGCAGAGGTGCATAAGCAGCACTAAACGTTGTGAATCAAACTGGTTACATGGACTGTTGTGAATCTGGGTAGAAAAGGTAAAAATACAAGTTTCGAGAATGGCAATTGGTCATCTACCATCATGCAAAAGAGCGTAAATACGCTGAAATAGCTGAAATATTACGCATCTCTAAGAGTACTGTTGAAGACATTGTCAGGAGGTATAAAAATGAAGATAAAATAGAATTCATATCACAAATTAGACAGCCCAGGAAGTTGTCAGATAATGACGAATGTGTTATTCTTCATAAAATTAAGAGCAACCCCAGGCTAAGTGCAGTGAGTATTGCGGCATCCCTAAACTCCGAGTTAGGCAAGAACGTGAGCGCAGGAACAGTCCGCAGGGTGTTGAGAAATTCCTGGTTTCATTGTAGGGTACCAAGAAAGAAACCGTACAGAAGCAAAAACAATAGAAGAAAACGATTTAATTTTGCACGAGAACATATTAATTTTGCGGATATATCGTTAGATTGGTGGGAGAGCGTCTTATTTGTGGACGAAAGTAAATTTGAGGTATTTTGTTCCGTTGGACAGCAATATGTGTGGAGGAAGAAAAGTGAACAGTTAGAAAGTAGAAATCTAATGCCAACAGTGAAACATGGTGGGGAGCATATGATGGTGTGGGGGTGTATATCGGCCAATGGTGTTGGGGAGCTTGTGTTTATAGATGGTCGAATGGATATACTGAAATTGATATACGCAAAAATATGCTGAAGAGTGTAGAACAGCTTCAGATTAAAGACACGTTTAAGTTTTACCAAGAGAATGATCCCAAGGATACAGCAGCGACAGTACGTTTGTGGCTGCTGTATAATTGTCCGAAGGTACTTCCAACTTCTCCTCAGTCACCGGACTTAAACCCCATCGAATATCTGTGGAGAATGCTGGATAAGAACGTTCGACACACACCAACCACCTTCAAGGTAGAATTACAATGACGACTGCCAGAAGAGTGGGGGAAAATTACTGACAAAGAAACCAGGCACCTTGTGTGAAGCATGCCAAGGCGTTTGTGGGCCGTGCTTAGGCGAAAAGGGCATCCTTCCAAATATTGACTGAGAGAAACCGAATATTAATGTGAGGCCCTAATTTGCAGCAAAAATGTAGACAGTGTTTTTTCTTTTAATTATTTTGTTTCACAACAGGAATGTTCAGTTCATTATTTGCGTAGTATCAGTTGTTGTTTACCGTGCAAATAGTTTGTTTCTTGTTTGATTATTTGTGACTTTGAAGTCAATAAACGCTGCGTTACACACAGACCGAATATTAATGTGAGCGACTGTATTTAGAATATTTCATGTTAATAAATATATAACATTATACACGATTAATTTAAAACAATGATTGAAATTAACAATAAAGCATAATAAAACATAATCTGAAAGAAAATAATTAAACAAAAAAAAGCATAATGTGGGTTGCTCTACTTACTACATGAATTATTGGAATGTCGCTTGTATGAATAATTTGTCATGGAGTTTCATGGTCATTCGTTGGTCTTTCAAAGTGACAATAAATTTTTCACATAAATTTTGCAAATGTTCGTTATCCATATTGTTTAAGTACAACATTCCTCTGTAGTCAACTATTAATATAACCAGTAAATCATTCTCTTTCTTTCTTTCTTTCTTTTTGGATGGGAGGTTAGAATAATTTTTATTCTTGACCTTGATCCTCTATCAACGTGAGATGCTCCGACAAAAAATGTTCATTTAATGATATATACACTTCATATATATAGTTCACTCCTAATAGATACTTCGTGCTTACATACTCAAAGTTTACAGTTTGCAATTCCAAAAACAAGGACTCTAAAGTTTATGAAAAATATTGTGTATCTTTCGTATTATTATGCGCCATAATTTACAAGGGCATAGAAAATTTGAGGAAGGCTATATCTCTTAACCTTTGCTTATTGTGAGTGAGAGTCTGTTCAGAGAAAGAAATCGACACGATTTTTATTTACCATAAAAATTACATGCTTTTGGGATGAAAAATTCCATCGTGGTTTAAATGTTTATTTCATGCGTCATACAATGTTGTTACCAGGGATGAAATTCACTATATTAGTTAATGAAACATAAAGTACAATTCATCAAATAAGAGTACAAACCATCAATCTTGCTCTTCGATAAACTGGTACACTGTAAAAAATTTCATAGGTAAATTTACAAAAAGATGTTGGCAATCTGATTTTCAAGCCTCTATGAAAGTCAATTTACAGCTATGAAGTAAAATTACTAATATGAAATGCTGTAAAATTACATCTTTATCAATAAAAATATTTTTCTTTATAAATTTACTGTAAATTTGTGAAAATAACAACAAATTTTGTAATTTAATCCAAGGAAATGTATACCAACTTACAAAATGAAGGGTAAATGATTTTACATTGATATTTGATAAACTGCAGAATTTTTTCCAGTGTTGTGGAGAATTGGCTACTTTCCAGAATCACAAACCGTAACAAGTGTCCTTTTTGTTTCATTACTACTATGCAATTATAGTAGACTTGGTCTACTGTAAGTAAACTTTCAAGTATTCACATATGAGATTGTAGGAAAAGATGGAACACGATTTTCTGCCCCTATTGTCTATATAACTCGTTTCGACGAAAGTAACACACAGTTATTTTACAAGGCACAGCGATGGCATCTAATTGCACAATCCAAGAAAAAATTATAAACTGGTTTACTAGTACCCTATTAATTATATACTCTATGGAAATTTCTTGGAGCTTCATTTATATTAGCAACTTTCTCATTCCTCATTTGCATTTTCCTTGAAATTGTAAAATGAAAACCAAATGTTGGAAGACTTTTCACGGTTATGTTTAAATTTTAGTAGTCACTTTTTCTAATTTGCTTTCCTTTGTATAGTAAATATTTTCCTTGTTTACGTACCCTAATTGCATGTGCAACTTTTTCAAGAATCATTTTATCTAGGAAAGAACAAATGTGATCATGGTAGAACTTTGTGGAGTCCTCTCGTTATATTTCCTTATTATAACTCATTTTTGGTCCTAAACTTACATTTTTCTTTAACATTGTTCTTTAACATTTGTAATGATAGTTCAAATTTCAGTAACTTTGTTCTTAATGTTAATCTAACTACTTGCTCTTAAATAATTTTGGCCTATTCATGTCAGTGTACTGAAATGCTTACTTTTCCATAAAAAATAATTTCTAAATATGTAGATATTGTTTTCCTCTTCGACTGTATATTTTTTCTCCTAGAAATACATTTCTCAAATATCTAAGTGGGAACTTTTCCTGAAAACTTCAACGTTGTCGTTAATCTGAAACTCAGTTTTTCAAGTACTTAATCGTAAGTACCATTAGGTTTTCGTCCGCATCGCTGAACATGCTTTAACTTCTTTGAAAAGACTTTACTTGTGAGTTTGTCTCTCTTCGATCCAGAGCTCATTGTTTCTTTGTTCCATACACTTTATGCTCTCTCTCTCTCTCTCTTATATTTTTTCATTCTTTTTTAATCAAAAGCTTTGAGAAGTTGCCTTGTGGCAATTGTAGCTTTGTATAGAATTTCTTGGCAAATTATCCAAAATGCAAATTGATTTTGATTTTATTTTCTAATATGAACTTCACTTAGGGTGCGGTCGTTGCTTTCCTTTCGTCATACAAGAAATTCTCTTTAGAAGCTAAGAAAACAAAATCACTCAAGAGAACGAACAAAAAGTATATCCTTTCAAATGTTTAAACTTTTTCTACTACTTTGAAACTATAAACTTTTAGATAATACAGACACACACAAAACACAACGATATATATATATATATATATATATATATATATATATATATATATATATATATATATAACTAATATCTAACTAACTAACTAACTAACTCTATGGCCTATGGAAACCGGAGGTTCAGTGCCGCGTTCACAAAAGCTCTCCACTGACTTCTATCCTTAGCTAATTGGATCCAGTTTCTACTTTGTATTCCTATCTCTGCGAGATCCATCTTAATATTATCCTCCCATCTGCGCCTAGGTCTTCCTAATGGTCGTTTTCCTATGGGTCTACCAGTCAAGACTTTGAAAGCGTTTCTACTTTCTTCCATTCTAGCTACATGACCTGCCCACCTAAGCCTCCTAGACTTGACCCTAACAATGTTGGGTAAACCGTATAAACTACGTAGTTCCTCGTTATGAAGCTTTCGCCATTCCCCATTCTCGTTCCTCTTGGGTCCGAATATTCTTCTCAGGATCCTGTTCTCAAATACTTTCAGTCTATGTTCTTCCCTCAGAGTAAGCGACCATGTTTCGCAACCATACAGAACAACAGGCATGATTATCGTTTTATATATTTTAAGCTTCAAATTCCTCGACAGAATTCGCGACGACAAGAGATTTTGAACCGAATAGTAACACGAATTCCCTGCTTTTAGTCGACATTTAATTTCTTCGTGAATATGATTTTCATCTGTTAATATTGATCCTAAATATTTGAAAGTATCCACTTTATCAAAAGTATTATTTAATATTTTAACGCCTCCACAATTTGCCGTATTACGGTCCCGACGCACTTCCATGTATTTAGTTTTCTCTGCATTTACTTCTAAACCCATGTCCCTGCAAGCGTTTAATAATATCTCTGCATTTATTTCTACTGTTCTCCTATCATTCCCTATTAAATTTAGAGTGGGGTGGGGTGACTCTGAACGGCGGGCGACTCTGAACATATTAACGTTTGTCATTTGTTTCCTAAAACCGCCACCTTGAGTTTGGTAGAAAGTGGTGGAATTGGAAGACGTTTGTGTGGTGAGTTAAACATTCGTGCGACGTGAGGAACTCACGTTTATTTTGGAGAGGAACGCGAAAGAGACAAACACAAATGTAAGGATCAAGCAATAAAATAGCCATACTGTAGTTTGAGACCTTGTGTATATAGTGTGTAATTTCTATGAGAGACAGCACAGAACCACGTTGTTGATGCATTGAAGTTTGGCGGGGATTTGGTCATGCCTGACTGCTACATGCTGACTGGTGCTGCCATCTGTGAAAAATTACGAACACTTAACCGACAACCTGCATTGTGGGGTTACTCTGAACAGATTTGATGGGGTGACACTGAACACAGCTTTATATTGCTGTTATGATGTTTTTACTGTACAATTTGCATACAATGCCTTATCAGGGTTTCATGTTTCATTACAGCTGCCCAGAGACTACAAGAGAGTAAAGAATGGCACAAAATAGGAAGGATAGAATGAGCAAACAATGGCGCAAGCCTTCGAGGAAATTAAAAAATCTGTCCTCTGCCAGGTTGCCGAGAAATACGAGATGCACGTTACACTTGCGGTTGAAATCTGTCAGTAGGAGGTCACAAGGAGATCAGCCCGTGTTTGGGAAAGAAGAGAAAGACGAAATGGCAAACTTGTTGCTCAAGGTGGCACGAAAAGTTTTCCCTATAACACCGCAAAATGTAAGAAAAGCCGCATTTGACTCCGCTGAAAAGAAATCACTGAAACACCCTTTCAACAGGGAGACGCGATAGACGGGAAAAGATTGGCTTCAATTGTTTCTCAAACGAAACTCTGAATTATTATTACGAACCCTGAAACAGCTATTTCTTACAAGAGCAAAAGTTTTCAACAGTGAAATTGACACAGAATATTTTGATCTCCTGCATCAAACCATAGAAGGGACTGGCTTGGTCAACTCTCCGGAACACATCTACAACGTGGAAGAGACTGACCTTTCTTTCAACAATAAACCAAAGCGTGTTGTGGCAGATAAAGGTTGTTCAAATGCATTGTTCGTGACATGCGCCGAGAAAGGAGAAAATGTTTCGTTACTTACGTGATGTAATGCTGCAAACGCTTTCATTTCTCTGTCCTGGGTTACCTCCAGTAAGATCCAATGTTAAAGATGCAGCCGTTGGTACCACATAGTCTGTGTGAACACTGGTGACAATGTACTTTTTATCTGTGGACGATGCAGAACCAGTGCGTGAGCACATGTTAGCATTGCTTAGTTCTACGGGGTCTACGTTCCCCAAGGAGTTTTAATACACAGTAGATATATTATTGATTTTGTTTTGACTTTAGTAAATCTCTTCCTTTGTTCTTATTGGACAGATCATACATGCAGATTATTCTTCCCTAAAATATATACGTTCAGTATTTCTGCATATTTTTAGTGCTTTTTTTAATGTTCAATGTCACCCCTCCCTTGTTCAGTTTCACCCCTCGATCGTGGGTGACTCTGAACAGAACACATGTGTTCGTTTCCACGCACGTAGCATCCATTCTATACCAGATATCGCACAGTGCTTGCACCGAGTGTTGAACAACATATTGGGGTTTCGATTGCATGTAAGGTTTCTTCCATTCGTTGCGAACCGTTTGCTTATAAGGTAAATTACCATGAAATTGTTCAGTGTCCCCCCACCCCACTATACATCATCAGCATATGCCATAACCTGGTGAATGCCGTTCAACTCTAGGCCCTGGTTGCTATCTTTGATTTTCCTTATGGCGTATTCCAGCACAAAGTTAAATAATAATGGCGACAACGCATCTCCTTGTTTCAGGCCATTTTCGACGTGGAAGCTCGTGGACAAAAATTTTCCTACCCGGACTTTACTTTGGGATTCACTTAAACATATCTTAATTAATCTAATTAGCTTTCTCGGTATTCCAAGCTCTGTAAGAACGTTGTATAATGTTTCTCTCCTAACCGAGTCGTAAGCCTTTCTAAAATCAATAAATAGTTGATGTACCGGGGTATTGTATTCCCACTTCTTTTCGAGTATTTGGCGAATGGTAAATATTTGGTGGATAGTTGATCGATTTCGTCTAAATCCGCACTGATAGTCTCCAATAATTTCATCTGCGTATGGGGTCAATCTTGATAACAGAATATTTGAAAGGATTTTATAGGATGTTGACAGAAGAGAAATGCCTCGATAATTATTACAGTCAGTTTTGTCGCCTTTCTTGTGAATTGGAACAATGATTGACTCTTTCCACTCTTGTGGCAATTCTTCCTTGTTCCAGATAAGGAGAATGAGTTTGTGTATCTTGTTCCACAATTTTTCGCCTCCAGCTAAAATTAACTCAGCCAGAATTTCATCTACACCCGGAGATTTATGTTTCTTTAACTTCTTTATAGCGGCTTCCACTTCTATTCGATTGGGTTCTGGAATATACGGTTCTGCGGTGTGTATCTCCTTTTCTCCACGCACATTATTTTTTGGCTGCGTGTTCAGCAAATCGTCAAAGAAATCTTTCCATCTATTTAAGAGGCTATCCGTATCAGTGAGAACTGTCCCGTCAGATTTCTTTAATATATAAGCACGAGGTTGATAGCCTTTCTTAAATTCGCTGATCCCCTTAAACATGTCCCGAATATTTTTATTTTTACTATTATCTTCAAGTTCCTTAATTTCAGCTTTGAAAAAATCCCGTTTCTTTGTTCTAAAAGTTTTGGAAGTTTCCCGCCTGATATCTGCGAAATTTTGTGTAGTTATTTCATTCGGATTTTGTAGCCACCGTAATTTTGCCTGTTTTCTCTTCTCTGCTAGTTTAATGCATTCTTGGTCGAACCATGGTTTGTTCCTACGTATTTCCGCGTGTCCCAATTTTTCTATTGCTGAACTTTTGATGCTATCTCTAATTTGAATCCAAGTATCCTCAACACTAGTGCACTCCGAGTCTTCTAAAACCGAGAATCTATTCGAAACTTCAATCTGGTATTCCTCTCTTACCTGGCTCTCTTCTAATTTTTTTAAATTAAATCTCTCCGTTTTCGGACATTGAGTATTACCTTTATTCAACGATAATCTCTCCCGTATTATCGCTGCTACCAAGTAGTGATCAGTGTCACAATCAGCCCCTCTAAATGACCGGACGTCAATTATGCTAGATTGTCTTCTTCTATCTACTAAAACGTGATCAATTTGATTATGTGTTTTTCCGTCTGGTGATGTCCAAGTGTATTTATGAACGTCGCGATGTGGGAATTTAGTACTCTTCACGATTAGGTTTTCGGATGTTGCAAAGTTCACGAGTCTAACACCGTTATCATTACTTTCCTTATGCAAACTTTCGTTCCCTATAATCGGTTTGAAAATATCCTCTCGTCCTACCTTCGCATTGAAATCCCCTAATAGAATCTTCATATGGTATTGCGGGAGTTGGTCAAATATCCGTTCCACTTCTTCGTAAAAACTATCTTTTATATCGTCACCCTTATCTTCAGTTGGAGCATGTACATTTAAAACAATAATATCACACCACCGTCCCTTAAGAGTAATAAAAGAAAGTCTGTCAGTAACAAATTCAACCCGTTTAATTGCTGGTAATATTCGTTTGTGAACGAAAAACCCTGTTCCTAACTGGTGATTTTTATTTCCTTCCCCGTAAAAGAACGTAAAATTTCCGGAATTCTCAGATCCATTTCCTTCCCACCTAACTTCCTGAACTCCTACTAAGTCCATCCTGTATTTCTCTAACTCACTCGTTACAGATTTTAACGCGCCTGCCCTATAAAGACTCCTAATATTCCATGTTCCAAATCTCATGTCCATTTTCTTTTGCTGATGTCGTGCCAAGTTATCAGTCCTTTTCCGAGGCTTTTGTGAATGTTTCTGAACAAGAGCCTTTTTTACATGATGAGGTTGTTAGCCTTACCCAAACCCCCAAGCTGGAGGACCACTCCTAGTCGTCTGTCCGCGACTGCTTATTCAGTATATTCGCAGCTAACCTCTATATCTAGAGGCCTTCTCCTCGATCCGCAACCTGAGGACGCGCCATGCCGTGGTGACGGGAACCCACGTTACACGGATATAACTAACACGGATATAATATAACTAATATCACATAAAAGTATTATTCTGGAAACCGTAGGCTAGCAGATACTTTACATCTGATAGTACAATTTCAAGTACCAAAGAAAACTTTTACGTAAATTTTGAGATAAAGCAGTTTAAAAAGCTATTATTTATTTCCATTGTAAATATTCGAACACACAAAGTACTGATATTTTTAATATATTTGTTAGAGTTATTCATTATTTCATAAAATTACTAGTTGAAATGTTTAGCAAATTCAACTCATAATTGTAGTAAGAATTTTATAATTCTAAGATCATATGAAAAAACGTTGTTTCTCTCCAGCTATTTCACGTCTGAAGTGACGTCGATAAATGTTGAGGAAGGGACCAAAGCAGTCATGTTTGTACGAGACCGTAGTCAGAGAAAAGTCAAATAAAAAGTCAACCAATTATATCCAGATCGACATTCAATTTGCTCGCTGTGGTCCCAGTTTCGCATACATTTTCTCTATCTCCAATTTCCGAGGTTTTGGTCCAATGAGAAAAAAGAATGTTTTCGTTGGGAGCTGTGGATACCAACTGATGGGCAATACTAATACATCAGTGTCAGGGGAGAGCACATTTATGACTTTTGCACCTCTTCCAGTGGCATGTAGGGCATGCAATATAATTTTCGTGTCAGCCTCTTCTTTAGTTTTCAAATCTGATACAACTAACTTTAAAGCTTCTGCAGTATCCTTGTAGGACACAATGATGCTTTTATTGTCATCATTAGCCTCTTCTTTAGTTTTCAAATCTGATACAACTAACTTTAAAACTTCTGCAGTATCCTTGTAGGACACAATGATGCTTTTATTGTCATCATTAGCCTTTTTGATTAGTTCTTTACTTAAATAAGTCTTTATATGTGAAAGCAGTTTCTTAATGGGAAGTGATTTGATGCTGGTGTGAGCCTCAATTTTATATTGAACAGGTGTTTTTCCATGTTGACGACGGTCACGACAAGCATATTTCAATGAATTTTCGAGATATGTGTCAAATACAACATGAACTTCAGAGTAATGCCCATATTTCCGAAAGAATTTTCTGCAGAACTGATTTGCTAAGTCTGACACATTCTTTGCATTATTGTCCAACTTCAGAGAATTGAGCTCCGCCATTCCATCTACTATTGCAACTGGCATTACTGAACTGTCAGAAGCTGCAACTTGTGATTCATCAGGATTTTCGCATGTTTCCTTGTCTTGAAGCTCTTCTAAATGATGAAGGAGCTTGCTCTTAACTTATATACGATGCATGGACCCATCGCTGCAAAACATAGATCTTGGAACGACACTCAGCTCACACATATTGATACAGTCATCTAATTTTAAATCTGTTCGTGCTCGACACAAAAGGACAAGTCTAGCAAACAACTTTCTGTCCTCCTTAACCTCTACTACCCAATGTTTAGTTTGCACTTTTACTTTCTTTCCCATCGAACTAAACAGTTGAAGTTTCTTCTGGGGAAGAGTATCCCAAAAATTTCTTATCCGCTGTTCTGCAAAAGACTCGTGCTGTGCTAATCCCTGGACTGGCATGGAAGTTACATCATTGACAACCTCAGTTGGTGCGACAGTCATTGTTACAAGATTGATCAGGTCATTACCTTCATGTTTGAAAGGGTTTACAAAATTCTGGGCGCACAGAGTCATCTTGGTCAAATTCTTTTGGTAGCAAGATCACTTCGATCGGCTTACCTCATGATGAGTCTTTCTTTCCTTCTGAACACCTGGAACACGTTCTGTTACTTCCGAACAAATGTTAGCTAGTTCAGGTGTTACCAAAAGAACTTGCTGAGGGTCTGTAGGCTTTGTGTTATGCCTACTACTCCACCTGCTACCTGTAATATCGCGCTTTCCAACTAAACACCGCTTAAAAAACAACTTTGGTTCATCTGGTAGCACACCTTCTTCTACAGTCATTTTCCCAGAGAAATTCCATTTCTTAGACTTTAAAACACACTTCCTTATTAACTTCGAAGCTGCTGAAAGAATCATTTCCTCTTCAACATTGTCTTCCTCTAGCTTTGATAGAGCAGCATTCTTCGTTGATTTTTAGACAAACTCTTTCAGATTCATTTCTTCTTTTTGGCTGGGAAAAGTCAATTCCTGGTATTTCATTTTCAAGGAGTTGCTTGAGCTCTCTACGTGATCTAACACAAGCATTTTTTTTTTGATCCAGTCCATTTGAAGCGCAGATATTAGATATGAACTGTGTAGATCAGCCATACAAGTAATATTTCCACCTTCCAAAAACTCTTCAACAGCATTAATGAATTCCATATCTGAAGCTACATATACTGCTTCTTTTTTGCCCTCTTCGTCCTGGCCTACTTCGTTTTTCCTGATAGCATGGATTACATTCTTTGTTCAACAAACTCTGTGATATAAAACGTTAATGGCATGAGCATCAGTTGGATTGATACATTCACTTAATCTTACATGCCACGTTTTACAGTAAGTTCCACGGCCAGTCTCAAATTTGCACCTCCACTGTGGTAAGAAACATGATGGAGAGGATGTTTTCTGGTTTCTTTACCACCACAAAATAAGCACAAATCTTTGTTATATCTTGAGGCCTTCAGTTGTCTAGTGAAGGGAATAGCAGGAGACTCAGTTGTTGTTTCCTCAGTGGAACAAGTAGTCTCTTGAGTCAGAAATTTCCTTTCTATACTTTTTCTTCTTGTACTGTGTGTTAATGATTTGTAACAGCTCAAATGCCATTTCACCTCAAGAAGTCATATTCTGAACTGATGCATCGTTCTTCAACGATTGCAGCACGCTCACACATTGTTCGTATTTCCAACTTGCAAAGTCTTTAATAGTTTGGCTTAAATTCTCGTACGCATTGTCCCTTGGAGCATCCACAAAGCGTTCTTTACCTTTCTATTGTATAATATACATTTTTCACATTCACTGCTGCACTTCCTCTTCCCTGACTGTACAACAGAAAAAATGAAATGAAATATTTGAGTTTTACGTCCCACGGTTATGCCGGTTAGGCCATAGGAGACTGTGATGATGAGTAATCAATGAAATGGTGGAATGAAGAAAGTGGCAATAAACGGGAGAACCCCGAGAAAACCCACGCACACGGTGTTTGTTCACCACAAAGTTCACTTGGCGGGGGCTGGGATCGAACCCGGGACCCCAAGCACCAGAGGTGAACGCTCTACCACTGAGCCACCGCGGCCCCGACTGTACAACAGAATCCATCATCAAACCTGAAACGAAATATTTAATAAGATAGTGCCGATTTTTGAAAAAATACCCTCAAACAAATTTACTACACACAAACAATATAAAAATGTCACACAATTCTATTAATGTTATACTATAATCCTTAAAACATTGTATTTAGCATAAACTGTGTAATAACATCAAATATAGCTTGTAATAATGACCTACAATTAAAAAAAAAGATCATCAAAGTCGGACGAGAGGTAGCCGACATACAGCGGTTTCTAAACCTAGCTTGGCCGCCATCTTAATTTCGCCCCCATATTAGCCAGTCGCGAACCTCAGACTTCCACCATCGCTTTTCTTATTCTCTAAGTAGTACTTGAAAAGATGAAACCACCCGCAATGCTGTTTTTTTTTTCTGATAAACAGAAAAATTTTCTTTCTTTTAATAAACATAAAAATGTCTTTGCGAAATACCTGGAAAACTGTTGTATTTAGCCTAAAATGTGTAATAACATTAAATATAGCTTTAATATAGACCTACAATTTTTTAAAAAAGAACATCAAAATTGGATGAGAGGTAAACGAGATACAGCGGTTTTTAAACCTAGCTTGGTCGCCATCTTGAATTCGCCGCCATATTGGCCAGTCGCGGACCTCAGACCTCCACCATCGCTTTTCGTGTTCTCCAACATGCGTCTGAAAAGATGAAACCACCCGCAATACTTAACCATCACACTACACACGGGACACGTTAAGGAACCTGATTAATAGCACTGTTGGCCATGTACGTATTAATATTTCAATAATTCACTTAGCATCCTCTATTTAGGCTACTACATAAAGTGGAGGTATGTTTTTTAAATATACCCTATCCTGAGCAGAACACTGATCCCCATGCTGGGGAAGGCCCTGTATATAAATGTTTCCTTCCAGCTACTTGGGAAATAATTGCAATGATAAAATGTTCTATACGGAGCACGCTTCATTACTCTGCATAGAACATTTTATCATTACAATTAGTATCTACGCACTATTTCATCGCCAATTCTATTCTTATTTGATAATGGTATGCATACTAATCTACCTGCATCTATCTTGATTACAATCTTCTCATTCTTTCCTTGAATACGAATTCTATTCGCTACTACACTGTTTCGAAGATATTCGAGTTTGTTTCGCTGATCTTATATAATGTATCATTTTAGATTTCCTTTAAAAATAAGTAGTTGACAAAGACTCTATTTAGTATTAAAGTTTTGTTCCGATTTGAATTCTCGTAATGCTATATTCTAAAGCTGACTTAAAAGCAACCTGTTGCTTATGGTTTCATGTCTTCTAAACAAGACCAATAACTTTCTGTTATTTTCATTTTTGAATTTCCAAGAACAACAAAGTAGAAGATCCTATTAATCTTGAAAATATCGAACACAGGGCTTCAATGGAGAAATGGACCGTCATTTGTACTATTCTTTTTCCAGGGAACTCTACAAAGGCTTGTTTACTGGCGAAATTGAATTTTACTGTGTTAATTTTGTCAAACAGAGATAGTAATTTTATTCATATTTCAAAAATTAATTTGATATTAACACCCTACCATATGACATAATTAATTTTATTAGAAACAGTGGTATACTGGTACATAAATTTTATTATACTGATCAGTGTAAATGTATTAGCATGCTGTTAAATAAAACGTTAAGAATTACTTTATTCATCATCATCACCTTTTGCGTCTTCACTTTATACTGAATATTGAAAAGAAATCGAACAATCGCAGACATCCACTTTGCTGCCCAGAATAAGAAAAAAAAAAATCACGACGATTGCTAAAAAGCTAGCTCATTGTTTTCGCTTCGAAGCGAGAGGCTGGCACTCCATTCAAAGTGGGATCTAATATCATTCACAATTGCTACACCATATGTTCATCTCTTATATAACCTCGCTGATGAAAATAAGACTGATAGTCTTCAAAGGATGGAGATTATACTTCGGTATAATAGGCTTTGAATAACAAATTCTTCAATATGAAATGATTATGATTCACAGCGAAGTATCTATCTTTATTTAGAACTTTTCAATTTTCAAATTTATTTTCACATGATTCCAGATTCGATCTCGTGAGTAAGGACGTGATGAAGGCTATACGGAGCATATCCACCTGACAATTTTGCAGTACACCATATAGAAAATATTAATGTTAAATTTACGAAAGAAATGCATACGGATATACGCTGAAAATTCAGCATATATACGTATTTTCCTTGTTTGTATTGTCTTCGAAATTGAGAAAAATAATGCGTATTGTGTATTTGAATAATTTAGCAAATGTCTTGGAAGAATGCAGTTTTGTCTACTAATATATTTTATTTTATCCCTTTTAGGATAGCTATGCATCAGGTGGGGGACAAACAGATAGCAATTTTTTTTGCTATCTCGACACTAATGCTTCCTCACTCACAGATATTCGGAAGAGGAAAAGGAAAGAAAAACAAATTGTTTTGGATACTTCGTTGAAGCTCGATGGTATCACCACTTCTTCTTATTGGAAATATATAGGGATGCGTACGAGTCGAGTCGAGTCGAGATTTAAGCCTGCCTCGACTCGTCTCGAGAAAATGTTGTCTCAACTCGAAAATATGTTTCAGTATCTACTTGTGTCTTGACTCGAAAATATGTTTCTGTCTCGACTCGTGTCTCGGCTCGATAGTCTCTGTCTCGACTCGACTCAAATTCCAGGATAGGTCGCTGGAGAGAGTTGACACCACATATGCACACACAGGCCACTTAATTCCCGTAAATTCCGGAGAGGGGGCGATGCGCCCTGATGTCACGTTTAATTACATCCCAGATGTGTTCGATTGGGTTCAGATCCGGCGAGTTGGGGGACCAGCACATCACTTGGAACTCGCTCCTGCGCTCCTGGAACCTTGTAACATGGTGCATTATCTTGTCGAAAAATGCTATTACCCTTGGGAAACATGGTTGTCATGAAGGGGTGTGCGTAGTCTGCAAGCAGTGTGCGATACGCCTCGGCCGTCATGGTGTCTTGTCGAGCTCCACTATACACATGGATGCTTACGTGAATGTTCCTCAGATAATAATTAAGCCGCAGCCAGCTTGCCTCCATCCTGCAGAACAGGTGTCAAGGAGCTGCTCCCTTGGAATATGACGGATTCGCACTGTCCCATCGTCATGATGAAGAAGTTATCGGGATTCATCAGACAATGCAACGCTCTGCCACTATGCCAAGGTCCAGTGGCGATGGTCACTTGTTCATTTCAGTCGTAGTTACCGATATCATGGTGTTAACATTCGCACATGAACGGGTCGTCGGTTGCGGAGGCCCATTGTTAGGAGTGTTCGGTGCACTGTGTGTTCAGAGTAGTGTTGTGAAGGCCTGGGAATAAAACGGAAATTTTGGCTAAAAAACAGTTTTTTACGGTTTTCCCGAACTTGGAAAAAACCGGAAAATTTGGGTAAAATTAAAATTTTTGAATATTTTATTATATTATGCTTTCAAAATTAAAACTATTTTGTATTTACTAGTTTCGAGTTAAGATAATTGAGTACTTATGTTTCTTGTATTAGAATAGGGAAATTTTGTGCACAACTCATCCAAACCCTTCAAAGTTAGCACCATGATAGAACGGAGTTATGGCTACAAAAGAAACTAAAATATAACCCTAGTTAGCTTAATTAGTATAGACGCATTAAAATTATCTTGATCAATCTTATGAAGTTCTCCCTTGATGGCAGGGAAGTGTTAAAATAACGGGACAAGAATCATTTTAGTTAATATGTTAAATCAAACATGTATTTATAGAGATGTCTTCCTTGTTCTATGTAAAATTTCCGAAAAATTTGAATCTATTAGAAAAAATCATTTATCCGGAAATATTAGCAAAAACAGGAAAATACAGTTTAAAAACTATTTCTTGGCCTGATGCTAGTCATCTTACTTGCTGTAACATGTCTGCAGCATATATTAAAGGAAGTCGAAAATCCGAAATAATTGGGACCAAAGGTAGCTCGGATTTTCTAAAATGACCAAGAAAATGCCGTTTAGGCTTACATATACTGTACGGTATGTTCTTCTTTCGATACAGTGGTTATTCAGTACATACAGTAATTACAATACTGTACGAAAGGCTACTTACATTTAATGTTTCTGAAGAACCTGCTCGTACACTAAATTACACTGATCTTGAAAGTCACACTTAGAACTTATAGGCCTAAGAGAAAATAAAATATAAAAGTATGTATGACAAACAATTACATATGAATGAACTTTTGTAAAAACACTGACTTTACACAACGTCGACGAACACACTATTGTTTGCTAATCGCTAGCGTTATATTAAGACAAAATGTAAAAAGCTTCTAGGGACCGCGTTCAGATTTTTGATGTTCGGATTATCGACGTCCTACTGTATATACAATGTATTTCGCTAACGGAAAAATACTTAAAGCAACAAGTTTTAATTCTACTTTTTAGTTTTCTGATTTCTGGTAAAATCCCTCTTTATTCTTTGTATATTTTTCGAATAACTCAAAAAGAGAGAGGATCTTGTTTACATATACACACATATACCGCGCAAGTGAGTAAATTTGAGCAGCGAGAAATATATTAAAGGGTTGAGTATGTGAAACTTCCGTTCGTTACTATTACAGACTAGCAGAATACCCGTTCTTCGCACTGGGAGAATACGTTTCATTTTGGACACAAAGGGCACCAAAACTGTCACCAATGAAAATATGGAGCCCCAAGACTATGAATTCGATATTAGTATCGGTGATTTTCAATTATCTTTACATGTCACCATTCCTGCTTAGAGTACTAATGAGACTGAATTTGGATATAAACGGCCGGAAGTGTCACTGCTCATCTCAGCGACCCCGAAAACTATCGATTTGACACTAATATTTGTCATTTTCCCCTCTCCCCTTCCCTTAAGTTGCACCATCAAAGTGAAATAATAAAAATAATCCCGAACCTCATCTATGTTGAAAATTTTTATCGAGATCGGTAAAATTTCCAAAAATTTTGAAGCCATTAATAAAAAAGTAATTTGTTCGGAAATATTAGCAAAAACCGGAAAATATAATTTAAAAACTGTTTCTTCGTCTGATGCTAGTAATCTTACTTACTGTAACATGTTTGCAGCATTGTACTATGCATTTTGCTAACAGAAAAAATACTTAAAGCAACAGGTTTCAATTTTACTTTTTTAGTTTTCAGATTTCTGGTAAAATCCTCCCTCTTTATTATTTGTATGTTTTTCGAATAACTCAAAAAAGGATATGATCTTATTTATACACAGTGGCGTATTTAGGGGGGGGGCTTCCGGGCTTAAGCCCCCCCGAAATCTTACTTACTATAGTAAAGTATATGAAATATCTTGCAGAATTTTCATATTTTCAGGCAAAGCCCCCCGAAAGTTAGCAAAGCCCCTCCCGAAACAAAATCGTAAATACGCCACTGTTTATACATATACACATATACCGCACAAGTGAGTAAATTTGAGCAGCGAGAAATATACTAAAGGTTGAATATGTGAAACTTCCGTTCATTATTATTACAGACTAGCCGAATTGTTTAGACGGGGAAAATACGTTTCATTTTGGACATAAAGGGCACTTTGGCTTTTTCTATAAATCTTTCACCGATCGCCATTAATAATCCAATTGCATCTCTTGTGCCCTTGCCTCTTCTGATATATATAGATCTTTTTAATAATAAAGATGGCGGTGCGCTGGACCTCTCATTCACAATTGTTAAAAAGTTGGAAAGTTGGTTGCATACCTTTCAGGGTAATAATAATAATAATAATAATAATAATAATAATAATAATAATAATAATAATAATAATAATAATAATAGGCACAATATATAACGCAAATAGCTCCCAATGTTCAGACTTCAAACCCTATACTATTGAGCATTTTCATAAAAGATAATTGAAATATAAGCACGTACGCAGGAATTATTTCGGAAGGAAAAATGAAATAAAATCTTTAAGTTTTACATCCCACGGTTATGCTGGTTAGGCTAAAGGAAATAGTGATAATGAAAAATGAATGAAATGATGGAATGAAGAAAGTGTAAAGAAATAGAAGAATCCCGAGAAAACTCACGAGCGCGGTGTTTGTCCACCACAAAGTCCACACGGAGCTAGCTGGAATCGAATCATGGACCCCAAGCACCGGAGGTGAACGCTCTACCACTGAGACACCGCGCCTCCTATTTATTTCGGAAGGGTCAAAGGTATTCGGGGGTGTTTCAAGTTCAATTTGAGGATAAATTATATTATAATTTGTAAACTTGCCCCTAGAGTTAGACTAAATTTGCACAAAATTCAGGATCTCGGGTGACTAAATTTGCACAAAAAACAGGATCTCGGGTGATGCGGACCCCCAAATTCCACTCCTGCGTTCGTTCCTGTGTAAATATCTACGTTTTATAGCCTATTCCAGACAGCAAGGTAAATTATGAAAAGTCAGCATAATATTTTAAAACATGGTTCAGAGGATAAGAAATATACTCACATGATCCTTTGCAATTTTAAGAAAGCGACTATATTTTTTGTCATATCTGGAGATAACTACTCGACGTTCTTCTACACACTACACACTTATACGTACGTTTAAGATTCAATTAAAATTTTCATAATTCGAACATTTTACAGCTTTCTTGTCTGCCATACCACCCAACAAATCACAGGACCAACTAAATGAAAGATACTTCATTGCTGAAAATTCATCCCATGACGTTTTTGTGTCCACGAAACCGATACCGCGTGCAAAATGTTCAGATTCGCAGAATCTCTTGAGCCGCTGTGGTCGGAACTTCAATCTTTTTAATCTGTAATTGAGCACACATAGGGATGCACGCGAGACGAGACGAGACGAGAAATGGAAAAGTCTCGTCTCGTCTCGCAGCCTCAAATGTTGGTCTCGTCTCGTGTCTCGTCTCGTGTCTCGTCTCGTCTCGCAAACGTAAAGTCTCGTCTCGCGTCTCGCATAAAATTTTGAGTCTCGTCTCGCGTCTCGCGCGAGACTTTCTCGCATGGTCTCGTAGTCTCGCATATATTCTAGTCAAAATTTTGCAATGTGTTATTCTATGGCTGTTAATGAATGATGATGTGATATTCTGTCCGAAGACAGGTATTTGACCTAAAAGTCCCTTGGCAAGCTGAATCCTTGGTGGTATGCCACTGCTTTCCATGGGATGAATATTCATAACATCCTAAGGAGACGGAACCTAAAGTTCAACATGGTATCCGAACTTGTGTCCCTCTCTGCTCCAAATTAAAAGAAAAGTTGTGCTGGAATTTGATTCCTGGACCATTAATTTTCGTCAAATTAACCCTTTCCGGTACCCGGCTTTTTGGGCTATATTTTAGACTTTCAGTCAAGCAGCTACTGCATCGTCACTATTTATCCTAGGATCATGGTTCATACCTCATTCTCTTCAGAATGAAGCGTGCTTTCAAATGGTACCACTTGTATGCTTATACCATATACCAGGAGCGGGAAAAATGATGTCAAAGGAAAATTACGGAGGGAATTTTTTCTCGCACTTTGGGCCCCTGTGGAGTGGCCCTGTGTGAACGTACCCACCTAAAAAAATCTGATAAATAGTACTTGGTATACTAAATGTGTGTGCCAAATTTCAAGTTTCTATCTTGAATAGTAAGGGCGGAAGAAATTTTATCAGGAATTCTCACCATGCCCCAAATTACCGTAAAACACCATGATCTCAGGTAAAAAAATTTCCTGAGACATCCCTAATTACCCTAGGATCATGTTTCGCCCATCATTCTCTTCAGCTTAGAACTGCCTTTCAGGCGATATGACTCACATGTCTCCATCGTGTACCTAAGGCGAGAAAATCCCGAAAAAGGGATTTTTGGGTCTAAATATCCTTTTCTTTCAACTTTTAGTTCCTCTGGACCCCCCTGTTTTAACGCAGAGATCTGAAAAAATCTGATAAATACTACTAGGTGGGCTGAATGTTTATGCACAATTCCAATTTTCCAGGTGCAAAAGTAAGCCCGCCAAAAAAATATATACTGACAATGTCCCATATTCCCATATACAGAGGGAAATTTTTAAACATTCCCTGAGACATCCCTAATTACCCTAGGATCATGGTTTGCACATCATTTTCTTCAGAATAGAACTGCCTTTCAGGCGGTACCATTCACTTGTCCCCAGCATGTATCTAAGGCGAGAAAATCCCGTGAAAGGGATTTTTTGTAAAAATATTTCTTTTTCAACGTTTAGCCCCTTTGTACCCCCATGTTTCAACACAGAAGTACGAAAAAAATCTCGTAAATACTCCTCGGTGGACTGAATGTTTGTGCACAATTTCAATCTTCTAGGTTCAAAAATAAGCCCGCAAAAAATAATACCGAAAATGTCCAAAATTCCCCTATACAGAAGTATATTTTCATAAAAATTCCCTGACACTTCCCTAATTACCCTAGGTTCATGTGTCGCACGTCATTCTCTTCAGAATAGAACTGCCTTTCAGGTGGTACAATTCACTTGTCTCCATCATGTATCTAAGGTGGGAAAATCGCGAAGAAAGGGATTTTTTGGTAAAATATCCCTGTTTTCAACTTTTTACCCCTCTGGATCACCCCTGTTTTAACGCAGAAATCTGAAAAAAATCTGGTAAATACTACTCGGTGGACTGAATGTTTGTGCACAATTTCAATCTTCTACGTGTAAAAATAAGCCCGCCAAAGAATAATGAACATAGACCGGCCCCGTAATATTAAAAGAAAATATATATTTTAGAATTATGATGTCATCACCTCCTATGTCTCGACGCAGGAAGGTGTGAAACCATACGTAAGGTCTTCTACAATGCCTCTGGACTTGAAAAACAGAAACAAAACAAAAACGGTCGAAAAAGCTCAAATAGGAGAGTTATAACGCAATGTACCATGAAACACCCCGTATGGTACAGATTGTACCATGGGATCCCCAAATGGTTAATAGCATAATTTACAGCATAAATTGTTGCTTGATCCAACATTGTTTTCCAGCTTAGAGGTCTCCAGCAATATTTGGCTCTTCTAAAATATCGTCGCCACTATCAACATTTACACGTTTTGGTCGTTTCCTTGAAGGGTGATTTTCCATTATAAAGATGTTTTTATACCACCAAAAGCGCTTGTAGACAGCAAAAGAACTCCTCACAACACAATACGACCCAATTCTTTTGGTTCGTTCGCGCTTGTAGCAATGTTGCATTATCGCATTTTATCAACTTTCGCTTTCAACTTATATAGTGTTGCCAGATCTAGAAAATAAAATTACTCACAGATATAAGGCCATTCCTATCATCTCGCATCAAACCTATAGGGCCATCCTACCAAACCAGTGTTTGAATTAAACTTCCGAACTAGAGGGGGATGTTTTTGATAAATATATAGAAAGAAAATACTTATTCCATGTAAAAATATCATGTTATTTATGCGAGACGGACCCGGGATAAACTTTAACGAGAGGGGATTTCCCCGCCATTCCCCAACATAAATCGCTAGTAGTAATGTGAAAAAGACAGAAACAACGGAAATATCACGTTTTGCAGCAATAGGGAGTCTTATTTGCTTTTCAGACCAAAAAACAGAAGTTCATGTATTCTTGCGCGCCCGCGTGTATGTGTTTGTGTCGCAAAATAAAGTCCTAAATCGATGTTGTAATAAATTTCCAATTTACAAAGCTTTTCTTTTTTAATGATGTTTAGAAACTAAAGAAGGCTTTAATTCTGAAAATCAACCTTGAATAATAATAAATCTCATAAAATGTCTCTTGTCCCAATCACTTTTTTGTTCCTGGAGGCATTAATGCTCAACTTAGAAAATTCAATAAATGTAAAATCACTAAATATATAATTACATGTAATTCATAAATGTTGCGAGACTGCGAGTAGTCTCGCGAGACTTCTCGTGCGAGACTTAACCGAGTCTCGTCTCGCGTCTCGTCTCGCATGGTTTAGTCTCGTCTCGCGTCTCGCATAAAATTTTCAGTCTCGTCTCGTGTCTCGTCTCGCAAATGCGAGACGAGACTCGAGACGAGACGAGACTTCTCGCGTCTCGCGTGCATCCCTAAGCGCGACGAGTTGAAGTTGCTCCTCAACGAAAAAAAAACTAAGATTTTAGACAGAAAGCTTGGTTTACTAAATTGCTTTTCTCAATGTGTCCGCAAGTAACAAAAGTGAGCGGGCTTCGATATCCAAAGAAGTTTCTGCTAAAGCATACAAAGAAACAATAGCACAATAGTTTCGACAACACCTGTGTGGTCCTTCCGTAGGCTACACATCCCGTAAGAAGTTAAATCCTACATTGTAAAATTGGTAGGAGGAAATGGTAGTTTGGACTGCACCAGTGGATAAAACAAAAGAATCGCAGCCGGCTTGTATAGATAACAGAATGGAAATTTTCTAGCTTTTCTGCATCTTGAATGCACATTTCCATTTACTGAATGCCCATTTGTGAAAGAGAGAGAGAAAGTCTAACTTTTGCTCACTTTTGCCTTATTTCTTTATATATCTCAGGAATTCAACCCTCAACTTTCCATCTCTAATGGCCATTGAATTAGCGACAGGCAAATTTGTTGGGAGACATCAGTCTTTTCAGAAAGAAATCTGGTCGGCTCAGAGCCTTTATAGTTTATATTACCGTGCGAAAAAGGAATGGACAAAGAGAAGCGCGAGAATTTACCAGTGAGGGAAAGATCCCTGAATATTATTAACTGGTTTCAAGAAGGAACAACGATTTGGATTTAAACGGCCGGAAGTGTCACTGTTCATCTTAGCGACCCCGAAAACTATCGATTCGACACTAATATCGATCATATTCAATAATTTTATATACCTCCTCCCTCCTCCAAGTTGTGGCGCTGAAGTGTCATTGTTCATTTCAGCGACCGCGAAAATTGTGGATTCGACACTAATATGTCATTTCCCCCTCTCCCCTTCCCTCAAGTTGCACCTTCAAAGTGAAATGATAAAAACCATCCCGAACCTCATCTATGTTGAAAATTTTATCGAGGTCGGTCTGATAATTCAAGAGTTAAGTTAGAAACATAGTCACTTTCATTTTGATTGTAATAGATAATCTGTCGCACTAGAAAACATGTATTTGTTTACATACATGATTTTGTACATAACATTTATAGAAGTGCCTATATTAAAATATTAATAATAGTAATTATATGTTTTAGTGGATGAGTATTAGTGAAATTTGTCTACTGCTCTTTCTCTTAAGAAGTAATTTGGTTAAAATTAACAAAACTTCACCAGATCAAAGAGCGTATTGAGAGCTCAGTTTCATTCGAGAGACCTATTTGTTACAACAGAAACACTTCATTATGGTAGGCTTGTATGTAACTGTAAAATTTCTGTAATTACTGCACATCCACGAATAAATGACATAACAGAAATGAGTGCAAACTATTAATTTTCAACTAGCTGAACCTGCTCTCTCTACACAGCACCTGTAAATGTCCCTTTACAGATACAAGTGAAGAACGACTTCATAGAAATCGGCAATGGATATCATAAGGGAGACATTTTTTCGACTATTGTTTTTCAATATCTCGCACCGTTTGCAAGATTTGAGCAGACTTGTGGTTGGAATTTCTAATTCATATATGACAAGTGTTTTCTTTCTTTTTGCATGCATTATGTAAAAAGTAAATAAATTACACACACAATTAATTATGTCAGTTATATAAGGAGTTCATTTACAAACACTCTCCAAACAATGAAGATTCATCTTAGACTGGAGAAATTATTATCCTTCGTGTTCTTATCATTTGGCCATGAAACAAACACCTGAGAGACATACAACCCCTATATACAAATATGTGATGTTCGAATATATAACTAGTAGGGTATGAAACTTTACTTTTTCAAAAATTTCAGTACGCCGAGTGTACCCCTAAAAATTTAGTAAAGGACTAATTGCCATATATTTTTTAAAAAATATTTATTAGAACTGGACAATTTACACACAATTTGGAATCGACCAATGAAAACGGCATGTTTCTAGCACTTGTGGGTTCAATATCTCATTGTCGGAAGGACTGGATACTAACATGTAAACTTTTCTGTGGAGACAAACATATGCAAGTAAATACAGTATTTTAATACAGATAATAACTGCAATAGTTTTATTTTCGAGTGCAATTTTTTTTTAATATTCGCAATATTGAAATTTTTGAACTTATATTTTTCACGCTCTTTTTTTTAAAAAAAATAATATCATTACTAGTAAAATTAACCTAATGCAAACATTCTTTAGTTTTTCAATGTTTCCAATTTTTCCGGAAAAGAAATCGGAAAAAAGGGCTTTTTACCAACAGGTTCAAATTTTCCGGAAATTTTACAACACTAGTTCAGACACACTTATACTTGGCCCAGCATTAAACTCTGAGTTCCGACGCAGTTCGCTGCTTGTCCTGTTTTACCAGTCTGCACAGCCTACAACCTCCGACATATGTAATGAGGTGGGGGGCGCCCAACACTTCGACGTTTGGACGTCGTTTTTCCCTTGGTTTCACTACTTGTTGAAGACACTCACCACAGCACTCCTCGAACACCTGACGAGTCCTGCAGTATCCGAAATTCTCGTGCTGAGTGTTTCTGAATGAGTACTTTCTTCAAAATAATATTAAAAATTATAGAAAGATTTTCGAGATTCGAGTGGAGTCGAGATTTTTACGAGCTGTCTCGACTCGAAAATTCGAGTCGAGAAATACGTTTGTCTCGACTCGTCTCGAATTTTACAAAGTGTGTCTCAATTCGAATTCGAATGGAGTCGTGTCGAGATTCGAGACATGTCTTGACTTGTGCGCCTCCCTAGAAATACAGGGCAACATAAATCGTCTATTAACATTGGCACGCACCAGAAACTAGAAGAAGAATTGACAAGCACAAAGTGAACGTATGTACAAAATGATAACACCGTAAGTATGTTACTTCAATGTGGCAGCAACGCACGCGCATATATTATTCCACCGAAAAATAAAGAATTTCTTGAATATATTTTGACACAACTTCCAAGACGCTGACTTCTATAACTCATTGTTTTTTGCACTAGTCATAAAAATCGCTGAGTTGGAATATAAATTCTGTTTACTCAGTGGGAAAAATAATGTAATAACTTAGTTGTATTGAGTGGATATTAAAGGACTGTGATGAAGAGAAAATCGAAATAAAAAAATGTTCAAAAATGTAAGCAGAAAGGATTATAAAATATCAGAGCCAAAGAAATTTAACATTTTAAATACCTAGGTACTTCATGTGAAGAGAGTGAAAAGTACTTTAGCTGGGAGATGAGATAAAAGAAACAATTTGCTCATTGTTTAAATAGAAGAGGAAAATGGATTTCTAACTTACTTTTATTTCTCATAGATATCCTATTAAAGAAAACCTAATAAAAATAAATAAGCTATACTCTATAACCTTATGTCATTCCTAACGAGTAAATATAATTTTTAAAATTTTCTTTTATTGTAGCTTTATATCTTATAATTACGCCCTTTATCCTAAGAAAAACGATCAATAACTGATATCCCTTTAAATGAAGCGAAATGAGTCCAGTTTTATCTGGGGACTTCATGGCTGCCCTAATGACATTTTTTTAAGTGGTGTTATTATTGCTATTTAGAAGCTATTTTCCTGTTACATATTTTTTAAATAGTTTTCTTCAATAGGGTAGATAAATAGATTAAAGGGCCCGTGAATTTTCGTTTCAAATTTGATCATAATGTATTCTTGACGTGCTAGATAGTGATCTCAGAAAATTTCAGATCGCTAAAATCTCAAAAAGCTGCCTAAAGTTACGATAGAATTTATGAGCAAAGTAGATAAAAGTGATTTTTTTAAATTTCGATTTTTTTAAAATTTTTAAAATTTCCTCAGCACTCAAATAGAGTTTCCAAAAAAATTCACACTGCGGATACCTCAAGAAGTTTTCCAAAATTACGATGGAATTTACTATTCATAGGCAAGATAGATAAAGGGCCAGCGGATTTTTGGTTTAAATTTGATCACAGCGTGATCCTGAGGTCCCAAATAGTATTTTTTAGAAAGTTTGGGCAGGGTAGATACTCTTCGGTTCAAATTTGGTCACAACACGTAAGTCACATTTCAAGTAATGCTTTCAGGAGCATTTCAGTAAACAAATTTAAAATTTCCGTAAGTTCCTTCAAATGACAGTTACAGAAACTTTCCGACACCCTCTGGAAAAAAAAATATTTTTGGTTGCGCACTAAGTCACGTATGCATCGCTTCCTTCACCTGTTGATGAGAGCTAAATCGATGGCCTATGAGATCATCTTTAAGCGAACCAAACACATAGTAATCCGATGGGGCGAGATGTCGACTGTATGTAGACTGTTCCAACACTTAGAAACGCAACGTCTGAAGAGATGGAGCGGTGTGGACAGCGGTATGTGGACGCACATTATCATGCAACTCAAAAACGCTTTCCGACAATAGACCTCTGCATTTATTACGAATTGCAAGCTTCAACTTGCTTACCAGGATATCACTGTACCTTTTATTGATTATTATTTACCCTTTTTCCAAGTAATGCTCCAGGATTGGCCCTTGAGAATTCTAAAACACTGTGAACATCACTTTCCCTGCTGAAGGTTGACTCTTGAATTCCTCTTTAACGGGAGATCCGGGGTGCTTCCATTTCATACTCAGGCATTTGCACTCTGGTTCAAACTTATGAATCCATGTTTCATCTCCAGTGATGATTCACCTGAAAGACGATCTCTTTCGATAGCATGACGATCAAGTAGGTGCTGACAGATGCTCTCATGGTTTTGCTTGTGTTCGTCCTCAAGTTTTTCGGAACCCATCTCGACAGTCAGTTGAGCCTGTTATGCATGATGTCATATGCAGAACCATGACTAATCTACATATGGATTGCCACCTAATTATCAGTTACTTGTCTGTTATTCAAAATCAACAGACGGACTCGTTCAATAACGCCTCAGTTGTTGCTGTAGCTGAACGCCCTGCTCTTTCCTCATCCTTCACATTCTTTTGAACTGTTCAATCCACTGGTAAACACTTTGCTTCGCAACACATTGTGTTCGCATTGAGCTGAAAGTTTTTTTCATAAGTTTCCGCTCCTTCAAGTACACGTTCAGACCAGAAAAAGCGGATAGCAGAAGACTGCACTTCTTTAATGCACACAGAGAGCTTCGCTGCCATCTTTACTTCGTAACAGTGCCAAGCGAACTGATGTAATAACACTACAACCTGCCACAGGCAAAGCCAATGGTGACACCTAGCGTCTGATGAACACACAATGACGTAGAGCCAACATTAAAAGAAACATAAAAAGTATTGCACCGCTTATTGACATACCCTAGTATCTAGAACCAATGTTTCTAAGCAAATTTTACATTTCCACTGTGAAAATGTTTCTAGAAACACTGCGAGACATACAATACACAATAAGATCAAATTACATAAGAAAAGCAAGTTTATTCATAATCAGTCGCCCAATGTAAAATGAGATATACTCATATTCGCCCACAAGGGGAGGCGAGATAGAATTGCTCCTCCCAGATTTTCGAAAGTTGTTCAGTTCTTGAAGTACATATCAAGACATATTAACTTACTTGCTCACAGGGAATTAACATATTTATATTAGAGTTCTATAGTTTAGTGTAGTTAATAAGGATACGATGTGCTTCATAGTGTATCAGTCTTTTGTCCCCCCTCCTTGAGAAACCTTGCTGACATCTGTGTAAATACCAGAATAGATTATAGCCAATCTTCTGCTCTTCTTTAGCTTTTACAATCAGATTGTTTTCCAAAAACGATACAACTATGAGACCTGGACAACACATTGTGATCAAATTGCAATCGAATGATTGCGGAGCCTTTTAACTACCACATCCGTAGATGATAAATTCCATCGTATTTTTGAGCAAGCTTCTTGAGGACAATTTTTGAGATACCTGCATTCTAAAATATTCGGATAAACATTACTTGGCACCGCATGAATACAGTGTAATCATATTTAAACTAAAACGTCGCGGAAATTTTTATCTACCTACCTTGTCTACAGTAAATTCTACCATAATTTTGTGCATCTTTTTGAGGTCTCCGTGGTCTACAGTTATCTGAAAACACTATTTGAGACCTGAAAAACACGTTGTAATCAAATTTGAACCGATAAGCCGTGGGCCCTTTTATCTACCCACCTACCTAGATTTTTATTCTTTAAGTTCTTTTGTGACCTTTGATTCAGTTTTTAATTTAATGTGTGATATAGTCACTTAATTTACACAGAAATTACGTAGTTTATACATTTTTAGAATTATTGTTTTGAATTTTTAATTTGCAGCAAGTGTCGGTCATTGGACTTTATCATCACGTTGACAAAATAATACATTGGCTGCTATTCACATTAAAACAATTGGGTTAAGTGGATTATATTAATTCTTAACTGAAGTCCACAAACTTTTATTATTAGGGTAATATTTTTTAGGAATTTTGTGTAGGTTTAAATACAGTATTGATATGTATTATTCGAATAAACTATTCCTATTTATATAAAACTAGAGTCAATTATCTGTTTCGTTGGGTTAAAATAATAAATATTAGTAATACATATGTTCCGTAAGTCAGTCACTTTTTACTACTACTGAAGCGCTCTCTGATCGGTCATTTTCGATCATTTTAATATATATATATATATCCTCCCTAAGTTGTAGAGCTGAATTGGATTTAAACGGCATCGTTAGTGTCACTGTCCATCTCAGTGACCCAGAAACCTATGGATTCGACAATAATATTTGTAATTTTCGATCATTATATATATCTTTCCCCTTCCCCTAAGTTGCACCGTCAAAGTGAAATGATAAAAACCATCCCAGGCCCACATCTCATCTATGTTGAAAATTTGATCGAAATCGGTCCGGGTGGTTCAAGAGTTATTAAGTAACAAACATAGTGGCTTTCACTTTTATTTATATATTCCATTAGAATAGATATTTTACTTTGCCTCGCATTATATACAAGTTGCTCTGATACACAGAGACAAAAATGTGTCACTTACTTTCAGCAGATAACTAGGATTGTATAATAGTATCTCAATACGTAATGCAGATTTCCGTTGTTCTTCGCTTTATATTTAATGAATTGTCAATAGTCATTGGTGAATTGGAATTGAATGTCCGCTTTCAGTATACATGTTTACATACCAGTATGTACGTATTATATGTGCCAGGCACATGTATATACTAGTAGGTACGTATACACTGACCAGAAAATATTATGAACACATACAAAACATCAGGAATGACCACTTTTGACTCAAAGGACAGCAGGAATGCTTATTAGCACCTCCGTACTTACAAGCGTAGAATAATGAAGTACGCAGGTAACAATGAAACCTTTGTATGTGGTTGAAAGCGTGTAAGTACGCTTTCACACAAATGACTTAATTTCTGTAACTTCTGGTAGTACGTCTGGTACGTGCCAAATACAGCCTAAAAGCTGCATTTTTTTGATTACAAAATGCTACTTCTAGGGTTACTAGGTTATATTAAAATAAAGCTTTTCAGATAGGGAGCCACTTCAAAATCTGTGTAGAACACCAAAATGGCGCCTATTCAAGATGGCCACCATCGGCTTTTTAAAATTCACTATATCTCAGATTCTACACTTCCGATTTCAATTTTCTTTTTTTATTTAAAAATTTATAAAATGTGAAAACTTTTTTGTCATTACACATTTTTTCCTAAACCTTAAAGTTTCCACACACTTTTCAAAAAACTAAAAAAAAAAATCACTTTCTTCACAAAACATATTGTCTAATAACATTTTTATAACTCGGAAGTTCACTTTCCGACCTCACTAGACAAAAAATGACCACTGTATCAGCTTTCCATCGAAGGTATGCAAGTTCAACTTCGTTGCCAAACTTCCTTGATAATCGTCGTTTAATAGACGTTTACTTACGTATAAGTTATCGAGCTGTTTTCTAGTGAAATTCGCGGAAGTCTTACAGTATTTTGAAGATTTTATTCTTCTTTGAAAATTCTCTGTTAATCTACATTCTTTCCTTTATTATCAAGTTTCCTTTATTTTGAATGTTCCCTGTCATAAAAGTAATCTGAAGTCATTTTTAGTGAATTATATTTTATAATTTCTTGAAATATTATTGAATATTTTTCCTATGTATTCTCATAATTTTATTTCTTTAATATTTTACCCACTCATACAACTTACATCGTTTTTTCTTGATTCTTAACACTTTAAATTAATTTGAGATGGCTTCGAGATGACTACAGCTGGCAGATATTAGCTTAGAACATCAAACTCATGGAGCCATAGACTGGACTAATTGTTGAATTTGTCAGAATGCTACAGGTGAAGACTTGGTTTATCCAGCGTGCATAAGGCAAAACCACTTATTGGTGCTGGCTACAAGACACTTGCAGCAAATTTAATCGAATTCCAGATGATAGAAGAGGTGCCTCTTGATTTGGATTTAGAGAAGTTAGATGACGGGGATGGAATTGAGGAAACATTAAGAAAGAACAAAGCGAAGTGGCATAAAAAGTGTGCTCTTAAATTCAATAAAACTAAACTTAATAGGGCTAAGAAACGGAAACGATCAGAGAGTCCACTTACTCCTTCTGAGGCTGATGAAGACTTAACCCGGTCTAGCCGTTCCACTAGTGTTTCTATTCAAATGAAAGATGAAATATGTTTTATATGCAAGCAAACGGGCGGAATTCGTAGATCTCTTATTAAGGTTGCTTCCCTTCAAGACGAAAAACTGAAGAGATGTACAGAAGTCTCCAATAACATAGAACTAAAAGCATTCCTTGAAGGTGGTGATTTAGTTGCTAAAGAAGCGAAATACCATAGAAAGTGCTATACAAATCTGACCAAATGTCTACGAACACCAAGCACAATAAGAGAAGTTGCAGTCAGCTCTGTATGCGAAAGCATGGCATTTGCTTCTGTTGCGCGCTTCATAAGAGAGAAATTGCAGGCCTCTGAATCCAATAACACAGAAATCGTATTCACAATGTCTCAATTAACAGCAATTTATACAAACAACATTGTAAATCTTCTGGATGTGAAAAGTAAAGACATACCAAACATACATACAAACCGTCAGCGTGAAAGAATTATGCACCACTTTCCAGAGCTCAGAGCTCAACTTTCAGGCAGAGAATATTTCCTTTATCGTGACGGTGCTAATGTTTTCCAAAATGTTTATTGTAAAAACTTCGATGATGATGCTGCGGCGTGTGAAAGTTTTATAAAACATATTAGAAAGGAAATAACACGTACAAACGTTACTTTTAATTGCCACTTGACTGAGAATCAACTGACTGCAAGTGTTCCTCCATCTCTTCTGGCTCTAGTGAACTATATTCTTTATGGATATACTGAAGTGGAATACACAACAAAAGCAACTCAGCCTGCATTGACTATCAGCCAATTAATAGTTTTCAATCACAGTGAAAATATCCCTAAAGGTAACATTATTCGCCATAAGAAACGTCATGAACCCCCGCTTCCGTTGTATATGGGTCTATCAGTATTTGGGAGAACACGAAACAATGCAATAATCGAAATGTTGCACGAACGAGGTCTTTCTGTATCACCCAATAGAATTATGGAGTTAACTGGAAGTCTGGGTAGTTTGATGATTAAAAGAGCTGAGGAAGAAGGCTTAGTATACCCCTCAAATTTGCTTTATGGCCTTTTTGTGGTTGGTGCATATGATAACATCGATCACAACTATATTAGCACAACATCAGAATCGTCTTTCCACGGAATAGCAATTTCTATATTCCAAATCCCTGCCGAAGGAAACATTGGAGTAACTCGTAAATTTATTTCCAACATTTCGTGTGATGATGAAAGAAGGAGGAAAATGCTTGAACTTCCAGAGAGCTACAGTGTTGTTAAATCTGTAACATTGCCTTCTAGGCAGCCACCTGCACCAAAAGCAAACGAAAACACTTTTTCCAGAATGTCAACTTCTACATTTGGATCTGAATGGAGAAAGAAACAAGAATGGCTAGACCATGTCCTTACAGAAAGAAATGATGGATCTATAGATATTTCCTGGGCAGCTTTCCATGCTTCAAGGGAAGAACCTTCATTTATTTTTATTTATTTAGAAAACAACACAACAGGCCTAATGCCTAATTATAGTGTCGTATAATACATACATATACATATATACTTTTACCTGTACAATTAATCAATGCACTTCGAGTGTCAGGTACTCGGTAATAATCTTGTTTCTAAATACATATTCTGACATACTGAATATATCTAATACATCAGTTTTATGACTTAATTCATTGTAGGAGTCACACATTCTCCACAGCAGAGATTTACTGAGAATATTTGTTCGTGCCCTTTCACAGAAAAATATACCAGTATTCCCTGGTCTTGTTCTGCCTGTTGGAACGCTCAGATATATTTTCGTGAGTAGCTCTGGACAGTCAATTTTATTATTTAATACTTTATATAAAAGTTGAACTTGCTCGTAGTTCCCTTCTACCACTATTCAACCAGAGTTCTTCATCACCATCAATGCTGAGACACACGATGGAACAAATAAATAAAATTACAACATTTCTAAATCCCGGACAAATTCCTGTCATATGTGTCGATCAGCCTTTGTTTGCTTTGGCTAAAACCATCCAGTGGAACTGGCCTGAAGTTTATGGTGAATCGAAGTTTGTAGTCATGTTTGCACCGTTCCATATTGAATAGGCATTTCTGAAAGTGCTAGGGCAGATTCTCCAGGGTAGTGGCTGGACTAATGTACTGGTAAACTCTGGAATCAAGACAGAAGCAGAATCAGAAGCAACTCTTAAAGTTGTTCACGTAACAAAGGCATGAACAATTCATCAAATTTCAGCTGCTGTTTTGTACAGTCTACTGAAGGATGCATTTGCACACGAAAACCCAGAGGTCGCATTTGAACAATGGATTGAAGAAAAACGTTCCAGGTGTCCAACGTTCCGATTCTGGATATTAATTCTAAACTTGGAGATACTCCTCTTGTGTTTGGTTAGGTCGATTAGACAAGGAAACTATAACTTTTTATCCAAAACTAAAGAAGATAACACCTTGGTTTTTCTTGATGGGCCATTACCACTATGCACGTTGGTTGCCAGTCCATATAAAAGACTTGGAAGAGCCAAAAGACACAGCACCCATTATACACAAATACTTTTGTAATGGTCAGTTTGTGATTCACTAAACAAAGAATCCATTTTCTGCACTCGCTGTAGACCAAGCTCATAGGCAAATTAATGCTGTAATAAAAGGCGATGGTGGTGTTATAGGCCTATTGCAAGACACAGCAATGTTAACAAGGTGGATGCTTGCTGGACCAGAATTAGTTACAATCGTAAATGAGTTTGAGGCCCAGAACAAAACGAACATGACCGATCGTAGGGTTCACCATGAACAATACGCTGCTTACCAGAGAAAGTTTCGGCACAAGAAACAAGCCTTAAAAGAAAGCTTCCTTGATTTCGGAAACCCTTTTGAACTGAACACTTTCGATCTTGTAGTTTGGGACACAAAGGTTGTGATGGATACAGAGAGAGTGAAAGCTCTAGTTGATGCAGAGGAAACTGCTTTAGAATTATATAACAATTATGTGAAAGAGCGTTTGTCTACAGAGGCAAATGTTAGTATGTATGCTCCACTGCGCAAGATTGGAACAAAGATATTCGGGTATGTGCAGAAAAATATTTCCTCTGCAGTTATTTCTGACTTGCGAAAATGGTGTTGAACTTTTCTCTAGAGCTTTCATTATAAGCCAAAACAGAGAGTTAGATTTGGACAAGTTTTTTGAATATGCTCCACCATCTCTTTCCTCAAAAGGAGTTTTGTGAGCATGTCAGAAATGTCTGCTAACCAAGATATTAGAAGAAAGTACTGAGTCCCCACAGTTTGAAGGTTTCTGTGACACAATTATTTACGATGGCTCAGCACTAGTACATACCCTTCCACCCAAAGTATCACGCACTTTCGGAGAATACCGTGGTATGGAGTTCAAAAACAGAATTTTTAATGCTGTTGCAAAGTTTCAAGCAAAAAGAGTACATGTATCATGGGATTCTTACTCAACAGTTTGCCTAAAGAAGTTTGATAAAGAGAAGAGAGGTGCTGGAATTCGTCGCCAAGTAGCACCAGGAAACATGCTACCGAAAAAATGGAATGACTTTCTCTCATGCAGTCAGAACAAGACAGAATTATTTAAGTTACTTGGAGTACAAGCACTTTTGAAGTTTGGCTGGACTCACGTAATCACTGAGATTGATGGCATCATTCTTTCATCTAGATTGGAAAAAACATCACTCGATGGAGTCGAATGCAGACAACAGGAAGAAGCAGATGGATGGATATTTCTGCACGCTCAAGATAATGTTCTTCATGGTGCAAAGAAAACATTAATTTACACAGTAGATACCGATGTAGTTGTTTTGGCAATCTCATTTTTCATTAATCTGAACAGTGCTGATCTTGAGGAGTTATGGCTTCTTTTTGGAGTTGGCAAGTCTTAAAGATTCATCAGTATTAACGCCATCTTTGAAAGTATTGGTGAAGATAAAGCTGTTGCCTTGCGAGAATTCCATGCATTTACCGGATCAGATGTAACTTCATCATTTGCTATGAAAGGGAAACAGGCTTCCTGAGAATGTATGGAAATCATTCCCAGAGACTACAAAAGCCTTTCATGCTATCTCTTTTCCGGAAGTTTCTATATCTGAAGAAACTTTATCACTTCTGGAGAAGTTCGTTTTGTTGTACTACAAAGAAGGCGAAGACTTATCAGTCAACCGTGTGAGAAAAATCCTCTTTACTTCAAAAGGTCGGAATCTTCAAAGCTTACCACCAAGTAAAGAGGCACTAAGACAACATTGTCTGCGTTCAGCATATCAGGCAGGACAAGTGTGGGGCCGGGCCTGCTCAGTCGGAGCCAACATTCCAGGACCGGAAGGATGGGGATGGACTATGGTTGATGGAGAATGGACGCCAATTTGGTCATCTCTGCCTTCTATTTGGGAAGCATGTACAGAACTGGTCAAGTGCAGATGTGCTGTGTCATGTCGCGCTCGATGCTCTTGTTTAAAGGCCAAAGTTCCTTGCACACTACTTTGCGCAAACTTAATGAGGGCCAACAATGTGGAAACCCTTACAACAAGAGCTATGAATTTCACTGACATTCGTACGATCGTTCATTACAAGCATTTAATTGTTTATCAAAGAGTAATAGCTATGTCCAGGAGTGAGTCACACGATGAAGATGTGTGGGACTACAAGGAAAACCTAAGCTTCAATAATAGTTTTTCACGTATAATTAATCAGTGTTATATTAATAGTGTCAAATAATAATAATAACATTAATTAAACTTAAATGGGTTCAATAAAAATACGCACAAAATCTTTAACATAAGACACGCGAATTTCACTAGAAAATAGATCGATCACTTATAGATAGAAAATAGATACGTAAGTAAACGCCTATTAAACGACGATTATCCAGGAAGTTTGGCAACGAAGTGGAACTTGCATGCCTTCGATGGAAAGCTGATTTAGTGGTTATTCTTTGTCCACTGAGGTCGAAAAGTGAAATTCCAAGTTGTAAAAAAGTTATTAGACAATATGTTTTGTGAAGAAAGTGATTTTATTTTAATTTTTTCAAAAGTGTGTGGAAACTTTAAGGTTTAGGAAACAATGTGTAATGACAGAAAAGTTTTCACATTTTATAAGCTTTTAAATAAAAAAAAAAAAAGAAAAAGAAAATGAAATCGTAAGTGTAGAACCTGAGATATAGTGAATTTTAAAAAGTCGATGGTGGCCATCTTGAATAGGCGCCATTTTGGTGTTCTACACAGATTTTGAAGTGGTTCCCTATCTGAAAAGTTTGCTTTTAATATAATCTAGAAACCGTGGAAGTGGCATATTGTAATCATAAAGTGTAGTATATTTTTACGTACCAGACGTACTATGGCGTTCTGTGACATTCCAAAGGTGTTCAATTAGGTAAAAAATTAGGTGTATTTGATGGCCATCACAATAATTGAATTTAACCACTGTACTTCTCGTACCACTCCAGCACTACAATATCTTTATGACAAGGAGTGTTTTCCTGTTGTAAGATGCAATTTCCAACTAGAAACTTGGCTGACATGAATAACTATACGTGATTAGCAATGGTGCTGATTTGGTGCTAATTTCACCGTTGTTTCCCAATCTTTGGACGATACTAACAACGACAGCTCCTGAACACTCGACAAGTCGTCCTGTCTCCGTAATGCTCGTTCCCATCCGTCTAACCAGTACAATCTGGTCAATATCAAATTCTGATATATATCGGAGGCCTTCTCTATTCTACACAAAAGCACCACACTGACTGATCTAATGCAAACCTTGTCACCATTAAGCAAGCGGTTCTTTTGTGCCCCCTCACTCTTAAGTTTTTGAATGACTTCGTTCTAAAGGAGCGGATATTCATAATGTTTTGGCTGGTGATTGTATACGTGCCAGGTGTTCTAGATGAAATATTGAGAGCTTAAACTCAAAGCGGTTGGAGATATAACTATGAAAGAAAAAGATTTCATTCATAGAATATATCTGATGTCTCATAGAGCCTTCTATCGTGGAGCCTTCGATTGTCTATAAATTTGAAATGGGAATGTTTGCTACTCAAACAACTTTTTTTCATACAAAGGTTATTTTCCATCTTTTCGATGATTTACGATGTGGCATACCTTGCCATTTAATAGTTTAAAATGACTCCCAGAGCCTCAAGGTCGAGGGATTCTGGTGAGCAAGAAGGATGCTCCATTTGATCCCCTGTATAATGAACCAGTTGTACTCTGATATCCAGTACCGAGGTAAGAGATTTCGTTGCTCTGCAGTGACATAAGTAAATACCCATACGATCACATTACTATTCCTTGTAGAGTACGAGTAATGTAGTGATGCGAAGGACACTTTACCAAGGAAGGAGAGGGTTATCCTATCTTCCAACTAGGTATCTAACACATTCTATTGGATCCAGGAGTGCATGTGGAACATCAACACTTAAAATTGTAGTATGCAGTAAACTACCGTCCCCACCAGAGAAGAAGCTTGCCCTATCTCCTAAATGGGTGACTAGGAAGTGTCATTGGGTTTGAAAGTGTACATTGTACCTCATCACGGAAGTTTGAACGTACTGTATCTTGTAGTAGGCAGGTCTGGGGTTGTAGCCCCCTGATTTCCAGTGGGTCCAGAGTTGGGTTGGAATCTGCCGGTTTGTGCTAATTAGCATCCATTTCGGTACCTGGCCGTGCTTCGGCACTAAAAGATGGAGGTGATCCTGTCTTAACATTCCAGTACCGACACCACAGATTCCGTGCCGGTTGAAGAGATCCACCACCAGTAGGAGCAATTAGGATATGGGATTCTGCCCATCTGTTAATGAGTGTATCATGTTACTCTCCTTGTGATATGGTATTGAAATGGTTAGCGGCATGCACTCTAGAACGGTTACTTAATGCAATCTTGAGCAGACGCAGAAAGATTTAAACTATGAGGCATCAGACCTGAATGGTGGCGCCTTGCCCATCCCATAATGGAAAAATAAATATTGTAGTAGACACTGCTCACAATACACAATTTTTCACTAACGTCTTTTGTGTTTCCTTTTGTCTCTAGCATTTTGTGATATATGAACACTGAACATCTTATTTAAAACACCACACACACACACACACACACACACACACACATATATATATATATATATATATATATATATATATATATATATATATATATATATATATATATATATATATATATATATATATATATATATACTTATTTTAATTATTTGTTCGACAGGAAAAAAATTGTCCTTTGTTAGTTCAAAAACTTCAAATCACCGCAGGTGGAACATTGCACAAAGACTGAGGGCTAAATGTTGTTTCTGTTTTTATTGAAAAGAGCTTTGGTTCTGTTTCTTCTGCCTCAAACAATACTTTTTTCATAGAAAAAAGCTAACTGAAATATTTCTGTATATGTAGACGGGAAAATGTATATATTTAACTTCACATCTGAGCTTTACCAACAAGGAAAGCTGTGCTTTTGTTACGTACCAAGGCAAAACAAGGAAAACATATTAATATGCATTTTAGTAACGAACGGCTTGTTTCTACTGCTAGTAACTTCTGTGAATTTTTGTCAAGAGAAGGAAAAGCATAGTGAACGAGTTCTCATAAAAACAATAAAAGCTATATAAAATTGATATTGCAAATAAACAGTGCTCTTTTCAAATGATAGTCAACAATAGTGAACTAACGTTATGCTAACTGTTTTCTCGGATTTCAGTAACTATTTTTTACTTATATTCCTTAAAAGATATTTAAATTTGGAGGAAATTGTCACAATTTTACTAAAGATTTCGTGAACCTTACGTATTTCAGAGCACACTAGAAAATTTAGACAATTAGAAAAACATCGTAAAGGAAGACTGGCCACCGAGAAATAATTCAGAGGTACATGAAGAAAAACAAGAGAAAAAGAGTCTGGAAACAAAGGAAGTAGGAAAAATAAAAATGTACGGAGAGCAAAAATTGTGTATTATTTAAGCAACCTTCATAGAGAACATATTCCACGAAAGATGTGAAAATAGGAAACGAAGGGAACATGATGGTATATTTGTAACGAATAGTACAGTAAGTTGCCAAAGGAAAATAATTATGAAAAGAAAAAAGAAAAAAATGAAAACCATACGCGAGCGAGAGATGTTTTAATCACATAGGAATACATTGATGAAAAGTTAGGAGAGCTATAAACTCAAATGCAATATGCATGCATAGTTCAATACTTTTTGTAAATTTCCAGACACTGAAACGTTACGACTATAGTTTGTTCTGCATTAGTACAGAGAACATGTATAACAGTTTCCTTCTAATTTCAACAACTCATTACGATTTTCACTCTTTAAAATAATGAACATGATTACTATTTATTTTTTTTATTGTACTTTTTGCAGAATAGAGGTGGTATTCTCAGTAATGTCTCCCAACTAAGGTGCTTAGACTCAATCTCCGATGGAACAGATAGTTCTTTCTTCGTTCTACTTTCCGGTCAATACAAATGAGATGTTCAAACAATTTCTGTATACTGGCTTCGTGTGATTACCTGCAAATCAATGTGCCAGGAGAATGACAATGACTATCACTTCCTGTATGTGTTAAAACCTTGTAACTGAACAGACATATCTCCACCCAGCACTTGGGCCTCATGTAGCTCGTCTCGGATGGGACACTCTACCATTTGCCTTTAATGTTGATAGAATAAACCAGAAACTTTCTAATTCCTTCGATTACTTACCAACCTTGCTTTTATTCCACTTTAATCCGACATTTCATTCTCGAGTTATGGTTGTTTTCGCACTTTTATGACAAATTTTCGGCTGGTTATAACGCCTAAATGATGCGAGAGTTCTACACACAAGAGTTCGTCTATTATTTGCCTTATTTCATTGTCAAGAATAACATCTCGAAAGGTCAGGTTGATTCCGAACCCTTTTATAATTCAGCACCGAGGCTATATGAAATGTAGATTTATGTACCCTTCATTCAGGAATGAAAAGACAAACCTTGCCTAAAATTGTCTGAACGAACAGTGGCAACTCTAATTGCCGGGCTGGATTTACGGGGTGCAAAGGTGCACGTGTACCCGTCTTCGTTGTAAATATACACTATCTAAAATGAGAAGCTACCAGTGAAAATAGCAACATTTCAGAAACTTTCTGCCAACATGTTTCCGTTTGGGGCGTAAAAGAAATACAGCTTTGCAAAAGCAATAGTTTAAATGGATTTTCTAAAAGTTGAAGGAAAAGGATTCACCAAGCAAAACAATATAACATTTGTCAAGTAGGAAAGAAAACAAAAGCCAGCAGGAGAGAACATTTTTTTTCTGATAACACTTGCGACCCTCTCTAAAATACTTTCCTCCGTTCTGTGCATCGATGTTGCCAGGGGTAAAGAATATTGTCACATGTCACTTTGAAGAGTTTCATTGTGATTGGTTATTTTGGTAGTTATTGGTGCACCCCGCTCAGACAATTCTGGATCCGGCCCTGAGAGAGAGAGAGAGAGAGAGAGAGAGAGAGAGAGAGAGAAAAGAGATAAATTTGTTTTCAGAATTTGAATTATTAATCTAAAGAAACATTTCCTCCATAAATCTACTCTTTAAAAGTGGACCCCTGCAGTATGCTTTGAAACTGTATAGCTGTGAATATTCGAGGCAATGTTACGCTTCAAAATTTGAAATGCTCTGGAAACTAGTTTTTTTTTTTTTTTGCGTTCTTTTATACATGCTTACTGTATATACTGTTTCATCAATGTCTTTTTAAATTGATCGTCAGTAACAATTTGCTTTTTATGAAAATATATTGAAAAATAAAAGTTTATTTTTTTATCTTCTATCCTGCTCAAAGATTGTTTTTTCATTGTCACAGGAAGGAAATATAGCTTTGTAGCGTGTTTTGCAAAGCCTGCCTCGTCTGTTCCACTAGCTTCTTTATAAATTGAACACTCTCTCTGTGTATTTCACAGCTACGCAAAGCTAGTCGGATTAACCCGCGGACCCATCGTCCTCCTCCGACCCTGCTTTTATTAAATTTACCTCTAAATTCACCTTTGTGAGAGATAGCAACGGGAGATTGGATAGAAGCTCTAGAGGAAGTCTCTACTAAAAACGCTGCTTTCCTCTACGTGTCACGCAGCGCAACTCAAAATTTTTCATATGTTCACAGAATTTCAATTTCAACGGAATTAAAAGAGCTAGAACATAGTAAAATTCCTTTGATTAGAAAAAATGTAAAAGCCAATTCTGAAATAATTATTCATTGTGCTGTTTTTGCATTTTTGTTTCATCTTCAAACTAAGGGCTATATTTCGTAGCTTTTTTCAGTAAACTATACATGCATACTAGCTCATTGATAGTTTAGCAATTGAATTTGGCGATATTTTAATATCTATATTACAAAGCAAATATGTTGTTGAACATTCACTTGTACACACTCCTCATTCTCCTTGATTTTATTTTGCGATTATATTCGCAAATTTGAATCATACATCAAAGAAAGTTTAAAAACAAAGGGTATAATAAATAGTTTTATTAAAAGACTGTCGATTTTCTCAACAAGTATCAGTTTGAAGAGCAACTATTATTGCATTGTATAAGAAATAAGCTAAAAATTGTGTCCACTTGGTGATGGGTGATTCAAATAGATATTTTGTGAATTTCTGACAACCTATATCCACCCTCCAACTAACAAAATTATTGTAATTCTTCTTATCTCTTATAATTGTAATTCTCCTTTTTATCACTATCATAGGTATTTTATCATTAATATCCTTTGCGTAAGGATCTACATCCAAATATCCTAGTAAGCATGAGGAAGAGCCAATATGTTTGACTTGTTTCTGTGAGTTTATCCAATGCCATCGCTCCATATAAATACTTCATTTTACCAACCTAGAAAGACTTGAGTTAGGGTGTGGATATAAGCATACTGAATTAATCTAAAGTACTGCCTTTTCATGTGAAAGGTTGTTGGGTATATTGAAACGGTTACAGGATAAAGGTGGTGTGTAAAAATTTGTACATTTCGGGAAAATTGACTTGCACAACTACGTCTGTTAACACACTCCCTTTATTGTTTCCAAATCTTTTCACTGGAACGAGGACTCACTACATGATATAACACTTGTATAACCCGTCAGAATTCAACGTTTCGAAAATGTAACGTAACACCTACCTAAGCCAATAGTTCTCAAATTTTCCGATAACTCGGACCTCCTGTTCATTCGAAAATGGTCTGCGGACTCCCTTGGAATGCTATCTGAAATTTCACATGGCATTAAAAATACATATTAATTAGAATTATCACTGACAAGAAAAAGATCAAGAAAAATTATGGATCAGTAATTTATTCTAAAGATACATGATTCTTTTCTAATGAACGAAATTTCAATTGAAAATGCACTAACTTTCAAGACTGAAAATCAATGTTTTGTTGTTGTTGTTGTTTTTCAAAGAAGTTAACTTGATAATCAATCTTCTCAAATGGGAGGAATGAATGGGAGAGGGTCACTAATGTGAGGAATGAAATTGTTTCTGTTTTTCCATAATTGCATTGAAATCTGAAATGTTTTGTCACCATCAACCTTAGGTCCGACTCCACATTAAGACGATTTCGCTTTAAAGCTTTAATACGGCAAATAGCAAACAAAACTCACATAAGTAAGTGGTAGGGAAAGACATCAAATGTAGCAATCCCTTTTCAGACAACTCTTCATACTCACAACACACACACTACCAACAAGTACCAAGTCCATTTTCATTGAAAATGTTTCTTCATGAAGTATCGCAGGATAGTTCCAATAACAGTTCTTGTTCTGTGTTAGAGAGATTCATGCCTTGCATGTCATGGTTTCTACACTAATGAAAGGATTTTCAATCTAACAATTAACAGGTTGTGAGACAAGGAAATATTCTTGAAAACTTGCAGCTAATGTTCTCAAGTGTCATACAAGTGTTTTTTGCATTTCAGCTGAAGAGTTTTTTCACCTGAAGAGTTAATGAAATCCTTGAGCACTGGAAATAGCTGCAGTATCTTAATCTTGAAAATACTTCTTGCATAATAAGCTGTGAGTTCTATTTTATTACAACACATTTCAATTTTTGGGTGTCGCGGATCCCCTGGTTACGTCCCACGGACCCCACTTTAAGAACCATTGCTCTAAGCGCTTCAATTTATTTAAAGTATACCAGCACTGATTACTCTACCGCCTTATAAATTCATAGTTTCTTTTTTTTTTATGTGATAACTATTTTAGGACAGGGGTTTAAATTCAATTATCTTTCAGTTTCTCCATTCTTTTCTGCCTTCTTCATGTGATTAAGCATAGAGTTCATACGAAACAAAATATCTTAGTCTTAATCATATTAGGATTCAGGAAAAACTATGGCTGTGTTAGAAAGTTTTTAGAGTATAACATAATGATGAGATTAGCCTTCATCACCAACTCCTTTGAGTAAAAGCTAAGCTTAAAATCGCAGTCTAAAATAAGAGTTCAAAAACGTATATTGGGTTTTATCACCAATTCTTTTGAATAAAAACTATGCTCAAAATCGCAGTTTAAAATATGAAAGAGTTGTAAAACGATGGCACTCTTGCTTTAAAATTTTGTTCTTTATGCAATACAGACAACAGAAAAGACCTAGGTCATAAGAATCTACATACATGTATTCTTATATATTTCTTCTATTCTTGTAATAATAATTCTAAGAATAAAACATATCGTGAAATAATAGACGCCAGAGAATACAAAGAGATTCTTGATACAAACATAAAGGTAAGCAAGAAAATTCTGTCGCTTTTTGTGCAGGTCAGTGTTCAATTGGCCCCCACTTCGTGATTTGAACGCGAATGGGGATAATGCGAAGGTCAGTTGTTGGTATGGGTATATCCAACATACTACCAGGTTGTGGCAGTTCAATTACACCAGGAACTTGCGTAAGGACGGAGTAAACATGAGACCTCCACCTAGCGTCATAAGGGCATGTTTGCTGCATGAGTTCAAACTGGGGTCAAACGCCGCTTCAACGGAGCAGAAGATATGCCAGGCCTCTGGTGAGGGTCCGCGGATACTGCAGTGGTGGTTTAACAAGTTTAAGGACGGTGACGAAACACTCGAAGACACACCATATGCTGGACGACCAACATATGTACAAAATAAAAAATTTCAGGCAGCAAATGAGGCGAACAGTGGCCACACATATGAGGAACTAGGATTACAATTCAGTGTGAGTGGAGAAAGTATTCGGCAGCACCTTCATCAACTTGGGAAGCACTACAAGTTGGGTCGATGGGTCCCAAGATCAGAAGGCAACGCGAGCAGACATCTGTGTTTCTTTGCTGTCTCATCTGAGGAAGGAGCCATTTCTGGACAGGGTGTTGACTTGTGATGAAAGGTGGGTCCTGTAGGAAGTTCCGCTTCTCCATCATAATTAGTTACCATCCCATGAACCGGTTCCAAAACAGCCGAAACCAGCACTGCACCTCCTGTGTTTTTGGTAGATTACTCGTGGCATCGTGCACCAGGAATTGCTACTAGCTGGTCATAGTATCAATACAACTGCGTACTGTCAACAGTTAAACCGTGTTCAAGAAAAACTCAAAACTCTGGAACCAGTAGTTCTGAATCGCAAAAGTATCCTCCTATTACAAGACAACGCTAAGCCTTACGTGGCAAGGATGACCGGGTCACTATTCTATGCCTTAGTTGGGAAACTCTATTGCATCCGCCATACTTCCCGAACATTGCACCATCCAATTCACCTGTTCCATTTCTTGGATAATCACCTTAGAAAACATAAGTTCAAACACCTAGTAGAGGTACAAAATGCACTTGATATTTTCACTTGGTGCAAAATGAACATCAAGTTCTATCGGGATGGAGTCCATGGCCTTCCGAAACGTTGGCAGAAGGTCGTCAATGCTGATGAGGACTATTTTTGATCTTTCAGGTACGTCTTAGGAGACATATTGATATTCGAAGGTGATGGATGAAAAAGTGACAAAACGTTCTTGCTTACCTTTATTCAACTGCAAAATCCGCATTCAATCTCTCGATCAATTCTCCATTGCAAACTTATTTTTCTCCTTAGTTAGTGTAAATATTTATTAAATCAACAATCTTACAGATCTACTTTCATGTCTCTTTATACTTGCGTAAAAGAAGTCCTGACTGATTAATCAACCTCTTAAGCTGGAAACGTGAAATTTGGAGTGTACACATATTTTGTGACGTAAAGTACTGCTAAGGAAGAGGTTTTCGGAATTATATGTAGAAAGAGGTAGGAAAGGGATTGTAATTATTATAAGATGTCAATATATCGAAATTCTTTAAGGTCAGAGGCATAAAACTCTGTATTTAGATTAAAAATAATTAAACATGTGTTTATACATAATATGTACATTTAACGTTTATATGCATTTAACTTAAATGTAAACAAAATAGGTGGAAAGTAAATAGAATGCGGGTTGCAATTAACGCAATAAATTGTCCATAGTCATGAAATTTGAAACTTGAATTTGTATTTTAAAATACGATAATTAAACACGTGTTTCAGCGTTTTATGATACTTTACCTTGAAAGTAAGTAAAATTGCTGGGGTGGTTCAATAACATACCCATACCAGATGTTCGAATTTCTTGCGGGACTTTCATATGAAAGACACAGAAGGAGGAACATACAATAACACGTCGGGACAGTTGCTAGGACAACTCTGGGGCCATAGGACAACTCCGTTATGAAGAGAGATAGGCAAAAATGGAACGAGAGAAAAGTTGTTGAAAATCGGTGTTTTTCAATATAAATTATGGATATTTTTCAATCACACCAGTCGTTAGGACTCTGCACTGGTAAAGTGGCCAATGTTAAATGAGAAACAAAAATATCCACTTCAGCAGGCCGTTTCCTTGGGCTCTTAACATACCAATAATAGGCCTACAGTATTATTGAAAAATGGATTCCAGTTTTTCAAAGTTCACTCATAGAGCAAAGTGTACATTTCCTATGTCATTTTTGGTACCCTATTTTCCATTCCCACATCCATTACTTTAGATTGAAAACCCCACAACTATTCTCTTGTTCACTTTTCGTATCTTTATTCTTAATGGAGTTGGATTGTTGTCTTGGAATTTGACAGCCTCTATATAAAAACATCTGAAAATATACTATCTAATACTCACTTTATTGGCTACTGGTGAGTCATATCGTAGCGAACTTTAATCAAAATCTTTACTTCTTTCCTGCTGTCTATGTCCAAGAGAGTGACACTCATATCCAGGTTGATCCGTCATGTGAACACCTGGTCCCACAGAACAGATTCGGTGTATGGAGGAATTTTATTCACGGTTTGTTTAAACATGCCACATATTTTCTCAAGAACATTGAGATCTGGCGAACCGGAGGGCTAGATGAGATATGGGATATTCACTTCATGTTCTATAAAGCAATTCCGCACATTTACAGCTCGGTGGAGTGGTTGTCATATTGACACTGTGGATTCGGAATGGTAACTGCCGAGTACAAACCTTGCACTTTCATCTCGTTGGACACATTAATAGGCACACACTTCATCACTTGAAATACACTTACAAACATGACATTTCTACCCTATTCTGTACAGCTCTTTACACACACTTTACATTTAATGCTTCTGCCTTTTGGTTGTTTTTGAAGGGACCAACTTTGGAGTACAAACAAAACCTGTATTTGTCACATCGTATGGTTTGTCCCCACTGTTTTGTAGTCCAATATTGTTGTTGCCTCGCCGATATCAGGCGAGATTTCTTTTGTATGACACAATCTAGTGGTGTACTCGGACTACATGACTGAAAATGCCTAAATTGTGCAATTCTTGTGTAAGCATTCCCTTAGAAACTGGTTGACTGGGCCTGGCATTGAAAGCTCTCAGCATTTCTTGTCATGTATTTAAACATTTTGTGCTTGCTCAGTTCCTCAGCTTCTACAATCACGATTTCTCATGATGGTTTTCTACCACAGCTCTTCCGACTAGATTTGTCCTTCCACGTCTTCTTCCAATTAAACTGTCCACTATGTAATTTTCAATAACGTCAAAATGTGCCACTTGTTTACAGCGTGATCATGTTTACGACCAAATACAGTAGCTATAATTCTCTCATTTATAATTTCAAGCTTTCGACCCATGGTATTACTTGTAAACAAAAATAAAAACGGTTATCCCTGCATTCTCGAAAGGCTAAAAATAACATACAATACTTTAAATTAAATAATATTGTATTCACACATTTTGCTAGTCCATGACAGTATTCAAATTTGCTCAAGATAAGAGCATTTAGTAAATTTTTGTTCGGAGTGTTTCTAAGTCTATCTAGGTATAAGAGAAAGTGTAGTTTGCTAACTGGTTTCCCTCCGTCGTTCTTTTTCGAAAACATAAATAATGATTTAGTTTCTTCACTGTTTTTCCTACACTGTGATATAGTCCATCCTTGTGGACAAATAATAGAGATGGTGGTTTACTAATGGAGTGAAAATTTTTGGGTGCAATTTTGAGAAACACTTGTAAGAATTGTCTCCATCTTGCATAAGTAAATGTTTCAATAATATCTCTACCTAGGTGCATTATGGCATGATTCCTGGTTATTTTTTTATTTGAAAGATTAATGCAGTGCTCTGTCTCCTCTGTCCTTTCTTGTTTTGTATCCTAAATGGAAATTATCTATTTATTTTCATACTCGAAAGAACAAAATGATGTAAAGAAAATGATTGATTTGACAGTGACCTCAACTGAAAACATACACACGTATTCAATACTTTGTAAAACATATTTCCTAATTAGTCAATTTTCCCCTCATTATATTAGAAATTACCATTACTTGTACCAAACCGTTATTACTTTGTATGTTTCTAAATTACATCAGATTATATGAATAAAAAATAAATATATAAGAATTTAAAAACTAAATATAACTTAATTAAATGTTTACATTTCTGTATCAAGACCTTTGAATCAAGATTCAAAAAAGCGCTATATTTTTCTAGTTTTACATTATTTCCAAAGAAAAATAGAATATGGGATCGATAAATAATCTCTGTAAATTTTAATTTCCATCGAGAGCTCTATTTTGCTTTGTTACCCTAGAGACAAAACAAAATATTACCCTAAATGCATATAAGAGATAAAAGCAGTTCGACATGAATACATATGTCATCAGGTGATGACCAATGAACAGACGTGGTTCATGAGGAAGGGCGTGCGGTGGGATTATCCATTTTTTGTCTATAACATAGATGCTTCCGAGGGAATAGCTTTGAATAATGAACTGTCCTCTTCTTTTCATTCACAGACAATAAGCTGGCCAGGTTGCCTCTATCGGGATCTGTTCCCGAGGGAAATCACACTTAATTTACCAACCCTCCTCACCTGAAAGCTTAATAGCCCGTTGCGAATCCGCGGAAAATTTAACAATGCCAGCGCCGAGAAATGAAGAGAATGGAAAGACGAAGTGATTCTCCAGCGTCTTGTCCTCTGCACTCAATCTCTTAATGTTCAAAGTCCCTGCCGCAGTGAGTGATGAACATAGAGACAATCAAAATGAGATGCTTCTGTGCGCAGAAACGAACATAGCATTTTTCCCAAGGAGGCAAGAGACAGACACACAAGCGAAGTCGCAAATGTATTCACCTTGATATACGTAATACTTTATGTAAGACAATTATTATTGACCCTCATTGCATAACTTTATTAACCACAATAAATAAATGTATATTAAATACTGTAATGGATGAGTAAACAAATCTAATATGCTTTGACATATATTTTGAAGAACCGAAACTTTCGAAAATCCAGAGGCAATTGTCTCCTCCTTTCCCTTTGCTGAGTGTAACAAAGCAAAATAAGCAATTAGTGTTGCAGAATTTTGTACTTACGCAAGTATCTGGTGGTGACTAAGGAAAGGTGATGCAATTTCTAAAAAAAAAAAAAAAAAAAAAAAAAAAAAAAAAAAAAAAAAAAACACGTGGGAGCATTTTGAAAAGTGTTAATGCTCATTGTCAATATTTTTATGATAATTTTAATTTAACAACTTTGATGTTCCCGTTATATGTCAGTACACTTTATGGCATTTGAGACTTTCTTTGTTCACACTTTCTGGTAGAGTTTGTCATATTAATTGCCAGGTCATACGGGAACGGATGTTAACCAAGCCGTGAAGTACTGATCTATTTGATTGGGAAGAATTTCGATCTGCAAGTTGTATTTTCACGATAAGAAATAAATGAAAGACTGAGGAAATGCGCCAGCGAATAAACATAATACTTAAAAGAAACCGTCACTGGATGCTGCATAATTAGTGCTACGTGATCGTGAATTATTTTGATTCAGGGCAGGAGAACTTACTTTCTGCTCTGATCGAGTACTATGCGAGATAGCTTCACTGTGTACTTAAATATGATATATTACATTATGTAAATCACAATAGACTTGGTTTAAAAAGTCGCATGTGATCCCGAGATTGAATACCGGACTTCCTATAAATGTTAAGATTTGCCTTTATTTATCGTGAATGATGACATTTTATGCTAGTCTCAGAAATAGTTCACCCACGCTAAAGCACGCTTTGATAGCGAAACCTCTCCTTGGTGTTTTTTTTTAAATGTTAATTCTTAGTTTCTCTTCCGAGAGCACTGGACTTTTTCGTCACTGAGAAATATATTTAGATTCTTATTAGGGATATTTAAAATCTCAGTAATTATATTGACTATCGTGCGTCGCAGAATAAGTTACGTTCTTCTCTTCATAATTTCAAAGTTGAGCAGTTTTTTGTTTCAAGCTAATTCGCTCATCTTCTCTCCTTGTCAAAATGCTAATTTCTTATAACACCTCTAATAATTAAATTAACTACTTATTATCTTATCTTTTTTTTTTTTTTTTTTTTTTTAACTGTTTTCCGCAGACGATAACGTCGTCTCTTCGGGATTATTTTAGGCATGAAAGAGAAACTCCATATATTGGCGGTGGCTGTGGAAAAACAGAGAAGCGCGTGCATTACAATTTTGCCATTAGTATTTGAAAAGTTACACAGAATATAAACATTGAGGTGCGTGCTCTTTGACTTGGTCATGGAGGCGATGCAACTCTTATCATCTGCCTTCAGTGTCTTTAACATGTTTTAATTGACCTTCCTCCTGTGACAAATTAAACTGTATTTTCGTCCCAGAATTGCTCTTTTCTAGTAATATCCTGAGATTCCAAGGTACCGGTATATATATTATGTAAAAATAAAAGGTGTACAACAATAGCATACTTGACGAACGTAGAACTTTTAAATTGCTCCTCGTAGTACTGTATCGTTTGTTTCAAGAATCTTCTGGGAAGCTATATAGTCGTTTCTTTTCAAACAATTTTGAAGTTTTTATGATTTGAAACAAAGCTTAAATTTATTGCTAAAACAAGTAAGTTTACATACTTATGGTTATTCCTAATGCACATAGAAACATCAAAGGGCAGGCTTTCTACTCATGTAAATATTACCAGACAATTCATACGTTCACAAATGTCAGATATATCTTAGTTCATAGGAACTAATATCCACAAATCACGGTCAGTTACTAGATATTTATGATACCCTCGAAAGACGATTACCTTGGTGTTCATATGAAATGAAATCTTTCAGTTTAACGTCCCGCGATTATGCCCTTGAAGCTACAGGAGATGATCATTAAGAAAAGCGAATGATGATGGAAGATTTGTTGGAATGAGAAAATGGGAGGAAGCGGGAGTATTCCGAGAAAACCTAAGAACAGCACGTTGTTTATCAGAAACTTACTTGGATGGGGATCGAACCAGGGACCCTACGCACCAGACTTAACCGCTCTACCACTGAGCCACCATGTCCCCCATTGATGTTCGTAAGACTTCATACCATTTTATTGGCGGTAAGTGTGTATATTCATAACATCACTTCATTATTATAGTTGAAGGCTATAATAACTGTTAAAATGTAACTACTTTTTCTCCTTATTTAACCATATCCCAATCATTGCTTCCTGAACACAATATGTTTCCTACGTTTTATCTCTACAAAGAGCGTAACCTTCTTTGAGTAGTTGCTAATTTTCCCTAGCAGGGATAAAAATATTTTAAATTAATGATGAAATAACACGTTATTAGTGGTAATCAAATTGAGTTGTTTTAATACAATCGTTTTTTCCTGTATAGTTGTTGCTCCCGAGCAGTGGCGTATTTAGGGGGGCTTCCGGGCTTAAGCCCCCCCTTCCCCCGAAATCTTACTTACTATAGTAAAGTATATGAAATATCTTGCAGAAATTTTACATTTTCAGGCAAAGCCCTACCCGAAAGTTAGCAAAGCCCCCCGACACAAAATCGTAAATACACCACTGCTCCCGAGTCTTCATCTCACTGTATAATATAGATTAAAATCGTGCTTAATTTAAAACTCTAATTGTTTAATTAATTTGTTTAGTTCGCTCACCAACTAACATGCAGTTACACAAATATTAATTTTCAAGCCTACATATGGTTATGGCCCTTGAATCTTATATATAAAAGAGAACGCACAAATCCTTTGTTCCCTCATCACGCTAATACGGCTGAACCAATTTCTTTCATTTTTGGGGGGTTATTAGGATTTGGACCCTAGATGGTTTTTATCATATCACTTTAATTTTTAATTACCAGTGTCTTGAGATAATTGACCATTCAAGTGTCCATAACGTACAAATCCTTTGTTAGTTCATCATAGGTAAAAATAAACGTATTTATATGCAACCCGCATGACCGTGTCACTCGGCGGGTTAACATAAATGACAGGCGATATAATGTTAACATTTACTGCAATCTACTATGGTTTTTATCCTATCACTTGAAAGCGAAAAAGTAAAAATTATCTAAGTAACAACGTTTATTGCGTTCCGGGGTGACCGCAGCGAAGCGGGGCGGGTCAACATAAATGACAGGCGATATAATGTTAACATTTACTGCAATCTTCTATGGTTTTTATCATATCACTTGAAAGCGAAAAAGTAAAAATTATCTAAGTAACAAAGTTTATTGCGTTCCGGGGTGACCGCAGCGAAGCGGGGTGAACGCTGCTAGTTAAAAATAAACAGCATGCTCATGTTCAGCATCTTAACTATCCATTTTCAGATAATCAAATTGAAACAATACAGTTTAAAAATACCAACATTAAATCGTCGCAATAAGTTATATTACTCTGAAAAACAGTTATATTACAGAAATATTAATGCTCAAATCTAAGTATTATGTAAATTAGAAATATATTTAAATTAAATTAAAATAATGTAGATTTTAAGCTACAATTAAGTTGTCTCAATAGTTTCAAATCTAAAAATTTCCTGCATTCTAGTGACATCTCTTGGCATCAGGCAGGCAGGTATCACCGCTTGCGACATCTATTAGCGTGACTGTTTATTGTTAGCAATTAGCGTGACGTACTAACATGTTTGTCTTACTTTTATGGAAATAATTAGCATAAATGCTATTAATATGCAAGAAGAAAATTGTTATTATTTGGAATTAAATTATACTAACACTGTATTGGTTTTCTGACTAAAGAAATATGAAAAAGACATTTTCATGTACATTTTTCCGTACATGTTCACATTTAGCATTTTATTGTTGTTATTCAACTAGTTTAAACACGAAAAACATGAATTCAATTCTTATACATTCCATGAACAACCTACCTTTAGGGTTCAAACTATCACATCAAAGTTGCTTAACACCGTTGAAAGAATATCATATAAAAATTTGGCTCTATGGTAGGCTATCCCACGTCATTTACTCCACCCTTAAACTATAACGCAGCAAAAAATAATGGCTGCCTTTCAATTCACCAAGCTCTTTCAGTCAGCCTTGGTTTCAGAGATTTCCTGAATTAAAAGACATTTATTCAGCTACTGTCAACATTGTTATCTCTTTTTTTATGTACGGTATGATGGATGAGCTGCTATTTTGTTGATCATATTGCTCAGCTTCCATTCTTCTCATTGCTTTTTCTTCTGTTACATGACAGCTTTATTCTTTCTTTTTTAATAGGTAACCTAAATATCCCACACCTCCAAGGCCCAGTGTTTATCCAGGAGCCACCCCCGAGACTCGAATTTTCAAACATGACCGGCGCGATGCTTAGCTGTTCGGCTCATGGAAGTCCTCCTCCAGAAATCAGATGGTTAGATTCGTCAGATAAAGAAGTTCTTCACATTCCTCGACTAAGGTAAGGAAGCAGTATTCAAATTTTATTCCTATTGTTATTCATGGCTGTAAATCATTATTGACGAAGGTTAAATTATTATTATTATTATTATTATTATTATTATTATTATTATTATTATTATGTAATTAAAGGAATGTGTACAAATTGTTGAAACAGTGCTTCAATAGAAAGTTAAAAAATGAAAATGAAATGAAATCTTTCAGTTTTACGTCCCACGGTTATGCCGGTTAGGCTAAAGGAGACGGTGATGATTGGAAATGAATGAAATGAAGAAAGTGGGAGGAAACGGGAAAACCCCTAGGAAACCCACGCATACGGTGTTTGTCCACCACAAAGTTCACTTGGCAAGAGCTTTGATTGAACCAGGGACCCCTGGCACTAGAGGTGAACGCTCTACCACTGAGCCACCGCGGCCCCTCAACAGCAAGTTAATTATAAACTTGCATAATACTTAATACTTACTTGCTTAATAGGTAATAAAATAATACTTAAAATATTTCCTTACCACGGTACCGTTTTGTTACTATGATAAGGATAAAATGTAAAGAATTATCCACATTATTAACTAAGTAACTAACTAACTTTATGTCCTATGGCCAACAGTTGATATTATACTTAGTTCTCTATATCCTAACACGGCAGATCTTTACAGTATTTTTCATTTTCTAATTTTTAACCTAAATTATTAAATACGAGATGTAGTAATTAACAACAACTTGACAAGTTGATTTGGAGTTTATTATCTCTTTCAGCACTGACTCTATATCAGACGTTACTCTTCAGCTTATGGTAGGTTTCGTGTTACATGATGTCTCATCGGGAATCGAAACCGGGTTCTCACACCAAAGGCGAGTACGCTACCATATAGCCATGAAGGAGCTCGTAACAAAAGGTTGCTCTTTGGTTGGAAAATGATGTATGGTTTGAATAAAACCACAAATTGTAAGATGTGAGATTCAAGTTATCAGAAATAAATTAATAGACAGCAAAATAACATGAGATAGCTAAAGACATTTTTTAAGAGAGAGGGAGTTCCATCGTCTCATAGTAACGGAATCGAGGTAAAGTACCAACTCAAATAAAAGTGAAGAAACTAAAATCGATCTTTATGTAAAAACAAAGGATAACGCAAGCAATAGCAAACATACATAGAACAACAATAAAGAAAACTCGAGCTTATTTGTTTCTGATAATCATAACAAATCCTTGCATTCTATTTGTTGAG
>NW_027656660.1:0-71786 GCF_964235325.1 Thermobia domestica
GTGGTCTCATCAGCCGTGAGAGGGTTAACTATTTCTTCTAAAGCAACAGGTACTACGTTCATTTTTTAATGCAGTTTGTAGTAATTTGTGCATTTATTTTCCCGTGATGATGTGTAGAACATTTAGTTAGTATATTTAGTTGAGATTTGGAAAAAATATACAGGGAGATGCAAAATTCAGCTTTGTAGTACAGAAAGTATAAATTGGTTTTCAAAATGTGAAGAAAGTGCATATATTAACGAATGTCCTGTATGTACTTCTGAATGGCACGGTAACATATTCCTCTTTTATCATTCGTTAACCACAGTATGGTGTGTCAAAGCCACATATAATGGAATCGAATCTGTTTTATTTTGAAAAAACTAAAAATGAGAAACAAACCGTATAGGAGGAATTTTAACGTTTCTTCAAGGGCAAAGGACCTTAGCGCAACCGTACAAAATGGAGGGGTTTCCTCTTCAATTTTAGCTTTATTTCGTCAAAATATGTAAATAAGTTTGGGAGATATGGCGAATAGTATGTAGTATATAGTAACAATGATTAACAATATAATATATATGTAGAATGATATATGCTATATTGTTGAATAGTTGCCTAACTACACATTTATACCAAATAGGGGAGTTTTAAAAAAAATTGAAGAAATTAGTGGTTGAAGCCATACATTTTCCAGTTACAACGATTGTCACGTTGTCTCATCAGCCGTGAGAGGGTTAACTATTTCTTCTAAAGCAACAGGTACTACGTTCATTTTTTTGTGCAGTTTGTAGTAATTTGTGCATTAGTTTCCCATGATGATGTGTAGAACATTTAGTTAGCATATTTGGTTGAGATTTGGAAAAAATATACAGGGTGATGCAAAATTCAGCTTTGTAGTGCAGAAAGTTTAACTTGGTTTTCAAAATGTGAAGAAAGTGCATATATTAAGGAATGCCCTGTATGTACTTCTGAATGGCACACTAACATACTCCCCTTTTATCATTCGTTAACCATAGTGTGGTGTGTCAAAGCCACATATAATGGAATCGAATCTGTTTTATTTTGAAAAAAACTAAAAAACAGAAACAAACTTTATAAGAGGAATTTTAATGTTTCTTCAAGGGCAAAGGACCTTTATCGCAACCGTACAAAATGGATGGGTTTGCTCTTCAATTTGAGCTTTATTTCGTCAAAATATGTAAATAAGTTTGGGAGATATGGCGAATAGTATGTAGTATATAGTAACAATGTATAACAATATAATATATATGTAGAATGACATATGCTATATTGTTGAATAGTTGCCTAACAACATATATGTACCAAATAGGAGAGTTTTTTAAAAAAAATGAAGAAATTAGTGGTTGAAGCCATACATTTTCCAGTTACAACGAGTGTCACGTGGTCTCATCAGCCGTGAGAGGGTTAACTATTTCTTCTAAAGCAACAGATACTACGTTCATTTTTTAATGCAGTTTGTAGTAATTTGTGCATTTATTTTCCGCTGATGATGTGTAGAACATTTAGTTAGCATATTTGGTTGAGATTTGGAAAAAATATACAGGGTGATGCAAAATTCAGCTTTGTAGTACAGAAAGTATAAATTGGTTTTCAAAATGTGAAGAAAGTGCATATATTAACGAATGTCCTGTATGTACTTCTGAATGGCACAGTAACATATTCCTCTTTTATCATTCGTTAACCACAGTATGGTGTGTCAAAGCCACATATAATGGAATCGAATCTGTTTTATTTTGAAAAAAATTAAAAAAGAGAAAAAAAAGTTGTAACAGGAATTTTAACGTTTCTTCAAAGGCAAAGGACCTTTATTGCAACCGTACAAAATGGATAGGTTTGCTCTTCAATTTGAGCTTTATTTCGTCAAAATATGTAAATAAGTTTGGGAGATATGGCGAATAGTATGTAGTATATAGTAACAATGGATAACAATATAATATATATGGAGAATGACATATGCTATATTGTTGAATAGTTGCCTAACAACATATATGTACCAAATAGGAGAGTTTTTTAAAAAAAATTCAAGAAATTAGTGGTTGAAGCCATACATTTTCCAGTTACAACGAGTGTCACGTGGTCTCATCAGCCGTGAGAGGGTTAACTATTTCTTCTAAAGCAACAGGTACTACGTTCATTTTTTTTGTGCAGTTTGTAGTAATTTGTGCATTTATTTTCCGCTGATGATGTGTAGAACATTTAGTTAGCATATTTAGTTGAGATTTGGAAAAAATATACAGGGTGATGCAAAATTCAGCTTTGTAGTACAGAAAGTATAAATTGGTTTTCAAAATGTGAAGAAAGTGCATATATTAACGAATGTCCTGTATGTACTTCTGAATGGCACAGTAACATATTCCTCTTTTATCATTCGTTAACCACAGTATGGTGTGTCAAAGCCACATATAATGGAATCGAATCTGTTTTATTTTGAAAAAAACTAAAAAAGAGAAACAAACGTTGTAACAGGAATTTTAACGTTCCTTCAAGGGCAAAGGACACTTATCGCAACAGGACAAAATGGAGGGGTTTCCTCTTCAATTTTAGCTTTATTTCGTCAAAATATGTAAATAAGTTTGGGAGATATGGCAAATAGTATGTAGTATATAGTAACAATGGATAACAATATAATATATATGTAGAATGACATATGCTATATTGTTGAATAGTTGCCTAACAACATATATATACCAAATAGGAGAGTTTTTAAAAAAAATTGAAGAAATTAGTGGTTGAAGCCATACATTTTCCAGTTCCAACGAGTGTCACGTGGTCTCATCAGCCGTGAGAGGGTTAACTATTTCTTCTAAAGCAACAGGTACTACGTTCATTTTTTAATGCAGTTTGTAGTAATTTGTGCATTTATTTTCCCGTGATGATGTGTAGAACATTTAGTTAGTATATTTAGTTGAGATTTGGAAAAAATATACAGGGAGATGCAAAATTCAGCTTTGTAGTACAGAAAGTATAAATTGGTTTTCAAAATGTGAAGAAAGTGCATATATTAACGAATGTCCTGTATGTACTTCTGAATGGCACGGTAACATATTCCTCTTTTATCATTCGTTAACCACAGTATGGTGTGTCAAAGCCACATATAATGGAATCGAATCTGTTTTATTTTGAAAAAAACTAAAAAACAGAAACAAACGTTATAAGAGGAATTTTAATGTTTCTTCAAGGGCAAAGGACCTTTATCGCAACCGTACAAAATGGATGGGTTTGCTCTTCAATTTGAGCTTTATTTCGTCAAAATATGTAAATAAGTTTGGGAGATATGGCGAATAGTATGTAGTATATAGTAACAATGTATAACAATATAATATATATGTAGAATGACATATGCTATATTGTTGAATAGTTGCCTAACAACATATATGTACCAAATAGGAGAGTTTTTTTAAAAAAAATGAAGAAATTAGTGGTTGAAGCCATACATTTTCCAGTTACAACGAGTGTCACGTGGTCTCATCAGCCGTGAGAGGGTTAACTATTTCTTCTAAAGCAACAGGTACTACGTTCATTTTTTAATGCAGTTTGTAGTAATTTGAGCATTTATTTTCCGCTGATGATGTGTAGAACATTTAGTTAGCATATTTGGTTGAGATTTGGAAAAAATATACAGGGTGATGCAAAATTCAGCTTTGTAGTACAGAAAGTATAAATTGGTTTTCAAAATGTGAAGAAAGTGCATATATTAACGAATGTCCTGTATGTACTTCTGAATGGCACGGTAACATATTCCTCTTTTATCATTCGTTAACCACAGTATGGTGTGTCAAAGCCACATATAATGGAATCGAATCTGTTTTATTTTGAAAAAACTAAAAATGAGAAACAAACCGTATAGGAGGAATTTTAACGTTTCTTCAAGGGCAAAGGACCTTAGCGCAACCGTACAAAATGGAGGGGTTTCCTCTTCAATTTTAGCTTTATTTCGACAAAATATGTAAATAAGTTTGGGAGATATGGCGAATAGTATGTAGTATATAGTAACAATGATTAACAATATAATATATATGTAGAATGATATATGCTATATTGTTGAATAGTTGCCTAACAACACATTTATACCAAATAGGGGAGTTTTTAAAAAAATTGAAGAAATTAGTGGTTGAAGCCATACATTTTCCAGTTACAACGATTGTCACGTTGTCTCATCAGCCGTGAGAGGGTTAACTATTTCTTCTAAAGCAACAGGTACTACGTTCATTTTTTAATGCAGTTTGTAGTAATTTGTGCATTTATTTTCCGCTGATGATGTGTAGAACATTTAGTTAGCATATTTGGTTGAGATTTGGAAAAAATATACAGGGTGATGCAAAATTCAGCTTTGTAGTACAGAAAGTATAAATTGGTTTTCAAAATGTGAAGAAAGTGCATATATTAACGAATGTCCTGTATGTACTTCTGAATGGCACAGTAACATATTCCTCTTTTATCATTCGTTAACCACAGTATGGTGTGTCAAAGCCACATATAATGGAATCGAATCTGTTTTATTTTGAAAAAAATTAAAAAAGAGAAAAAAACGTTGTAACAGGAATTTTAACGTTTCTTCAAAGGCAAAGGACCTTTATTGCAACCGTACAAAATGGATAGGTTTGCTCTTCAATTTGAGCTTTATTTCGTCAAAATATGTAAATAAGTTTGGGAGATATGGCGAATAGTATATTGTATATAGTAACAATGGATAACAATATAATATATATGGAGAATGACATATGCTATATTGTTGAATAGTTGCCTAACAACATATATGTACCAAATAGGAGAGTTTTTTAAAAAAAAATTCAAGAAATTAGTGGTTGAAGCCATACATTTTCCAGTTACAACGAGTGTCACGTGGTCTCATCAGCCGTGAGAGGGTTAACTATTTCTTCTAAAGCAACAGGTACTACGTTCATTTTTTTTTGTGCAGTTTGTAGTAATTTGTGCATTTATTTTCCGCTGATGATGTGTAGAACATTTAGTTAGCATATTTGGTTGAGATTTGGAAAAAATATACAGGGTGATGCAAAATTCAGCTTTGTAGTACAGAAAGTATAAATTGGTTTTCAAAATGTGAAGAAAGTGCATATATTAACGAATGTCCTGTATGTACTTCTGAATGGCACAGTAACATATTCCTCTTTTATCATTCGTTAACCACAGTATGGTGTGTCAAAGCCACATATAATGGAATCGAATCTGTTTTATTTTGAAAAAAACTAAAAAAGAGAAACAAACGTTGTAACAGGAATTTTAACGTTCCTTCAAGGGCAAAGGACACTTATCGCAACAGGACAAAATGGAGGGGTTTCCTCTTCAATTTTAGCTTTATTTCGTCAAAATATGTAAATAAGTTTGGGAGATATGGCGAATAGTATGTAGTATATAGTAACAATGGATAACAATATAATATATATGTAGAATGACATATGCTATATTGTTGAATAGTTGCCTAACAACATATATATACCAAATAGGAGAGTTTTTAAAAAAAATTGAAGAAATTAGTGGTTGAAGCCATACATTTTCCAGTTCCAACGAGTGTCACGTGGTCTCATCAGCCGTGAGAGGGTTAACTATTTCTTCTAAAGCAACAGGTACTACGTTCATTTTTTAATGCAGTTTGTAGTAATTTGTGCATTTATTTTCCCGTGATGATGTGTAGAACATTTAGTTAGTATATTTAGTTGAGATTTGGAAAAAATATACAGGGAGATGCAAAATTCAGCTTTGTAGTACAGAAAGTATAAATTGGTTTTCAAAATGTGAAGAAAGTGCATATATTAACGAATGTCCTGTATGTACTTCTGAATGGCACGGTAACATATTCCTCTTTTATCATTCGTTAACCACAGTATGGTGTGTCAAAGCCACATATAATGGAATCGAATCTGTTTTATTTTGAAAAAACTAAAAATGAGAAACAAACCGTATAGGAGGAATTTTAACGTTTCTTCAAGGGCAAAGGACCTTAGCGCAACCGTACAAAATGGAGGGGTTTCCTCTTCAATTTTAGCTTTATTTCGACAAAATATGTAAATAAGTTTGGGAGATATGGCGAATAGTATGTAGTATATAGTAACAATGATTAACAATATAATATATATGTAGAATGATATATGCTATATTGTTGAATAGTTGCCTAACAACACATTTATACCAAATAGGGGAGTTTTTAAAAAAAAATGAAGAAATTAGTGGTTGAAGCCATACATTTTCCAGTTACAACGATTGTCACGTTGTCTCATCAGCCGTGAGAGGGTTAACTATTTCTTCTAAAGCAACAGGTACTACGTTCATTTTTTTTTGTGCAGTTTGTAGTAATTTGTGCATTAGTTTCCCATGATGATGTGTAGAACATTTAGTTAGCATATTTGGTTGAGATTTGGAAAAAATATACAGGGTGATGCAAAATTCAGCTTTGTAGTGCAGAAAGTTTAACTTGGTTTTCAAAATGTGAAGAAAGTGCATATATTAACGAATGCCCTGTATGTACTTCTGAATGGCACACTAACATACTCCCCTTTTATCATTCGTTAACCATAGTGTGGTGTGTCAAAGCCACATATAATGGAATCGAATCTGTTTTATTTTGAAAAAAACTAAAAAACAGAAACAAACGTTATAAGAGGAATTTTAATGTTTCTTCAAGGGCAAAGGACCTTTATCGCTACCGTACAAAATGGATGGGTTTGCTCTTCAATTTGAGCTTTATTTCGTCAAAATATGTAAATAAGTTTGGGAGATATGGCGAATAGTATGTAGTATATAGTAACAATGTATAACAATATAATATATATGTAGAATGACATATGCTATATTGTTGAATAGTTGCCTAACAACATATATGTACCAAATAGGAGAGTTTTTAAAAAAAATTGAAGAAATTAGTGGTTGAAGCCATACATTTTCCAGTTACAACGAGTGTCACGTGGTCTCATCAGCCGTGAGAGGGTTAACTATTTCTTCTAAAGCAACAGGTACTACGTTCATTTTTTAATGCAGTTTGTAGTAATTTGTGCATTTATTTTCCGCTGATGATGTGTAGAACATTTAGTTAGCATATTTGGTTGAGATTTGGAAAAAATATACAGGGTGATGCAAAATTCAGCTTTGTAGTACAGAAAGTATAAATTGGTTTTCAAAATGTGAAGAAAGTGCATATATTAACGAATATCCTGTATGTACTTCTGAATGGCACAGTAACATATTCCTCTTTTATCATTCGTTAACCACAGTATGGTGTGTCAAAGCCACATATAATGGAATCGAATCTGTTTTATTTTGAAAAAAATTAAAAAAGAGAAAAAAACGTTGTAACAGGAATTTTAACGTTTCTTCAAGGGCAAAGGACCTTTATTGCAACCGTACAAAATGGATAGGTTTGCTCTTCAATTTGAGCTTTATTTCGTCAAAATATGTAAATAAGTTTGGGAGATATGGCGAATAGTATGTGGTATATAGTAACAATGGATAACAATATAATATATATGGAGAATGACATATGCTATATTGTTGAATAGTTGCCTAACAACATATATGTACCAAATAGGAGAGTTTTTTAAAAAAAATCAAGAAATTAGTGGTTGAAGCCATACATTTTCCAGTTACAACGAGTGTCACGTGGTCTCATCAGCCGTGAGAGGGTTAACTATTTCTTCTAAAGCAACAGGTACTACGTTCATTTTTTTTGTGCAGTTTGTAGTAATTTGTGCATTTATTTTCCGCTGATGATGTGTAGAACATTTAGTTAGCATATTTGGTTGAGATTTGGAAAAAATATACAGGGTGATGCAAAATTCAACTTTGTAGTACAGAAAGTATAAATTGGTTTTCAAAATAGGAAGAAAGTGCATATATTAACGACTGCCCTGTATGTACTTCTGAATGGCACAGTAACATATTCCTCTTTTATCATTCGTTAACCACAGTATGGTGTGTCAAAGCCACATATAATGGAATCGAATCTGTTTTATTTTGAAAAAAACTAAAAAAGAGAAACAAACGTTGTAACAGGAATTTTAACGTTCCTTCAAGGGCAAAGGACACTTATTGCAACAGGACAAAATGGAGGGGTTTCCTCTTCAATTTTAGCTTTATTTCGTCAAAATATGTAAATAAGTTTGGGAGATATGGCGAATAGTATGTAGTATATAGTAACAATGGATAACAATATAATATATATATAGAATGACATATGCTATATTGTTGAATAGTTGCCTAACAACATATATATACCAAATAGGAGAGTTTTTTAAAAAAATTGAAGAAATTAGTGGTTGAAGCCATACATTTTCCAGTTACAACGAGTGTCACGTGGTCTCATCAGCCGTGAGAGGGTTAACTATTTCTTCTAAAGCAACAGGTACTACGTTCATTTTTTAATGCAGTTTGTAGTAATTTGTGCATTTATTTTCCCGTGATGATGTGTAGAACATTTAGTTAGTATATTTAGTTGAGATTTGGAAAAAATATACAGGGAGATGCAAAATTCAGCTTTGTAGTACAGAAAGTATAAATTGGTTTTCAAAATGTGAAGAAAGTGCATATATTAACGAATGTCCTGTATGTACTTCTGAATGGCACGGTAACATATTCCTCTTTTATCATTCTTTAACCACAGTATGGTGTGTCAAAGCCACATATAATGGAATCGAATCTGTTTTATTTTGAAAAAACTAAAAATGTGAAACAAACCGTATAGGAGGAATTTTAACGTTTCTTCAAGGGCAAAGGACCTTAGCGCAACCGTACAAAATGGATAGGTTTCCTCTTCAATTTTAGCTTTATTTCGTCAAAATATGTAAATAACTTTGGGAGATATGGCGAATAGTATGTAGTATATAGTAACAATGATTAACAATATAATATATATGTAGAATGACATATGCTATATTGTTGAATAGTTGCCTAACAACATATATATACCAAATAGGAGAGTTTTTAAAAAAATTGAAGAAATTAGTGGTTGAAGCCATACATTTTCCAGTTACAACGAGTGTCACGTGGTCTCATCAGCCGTGAGAGGGTTAACAATTTTTTCTAGAGCAACAGGTTCTACGTTCATTTTTTAATGCAGTTTGTAGGAATTTGTGCATTTATTTTCCGCTGATGATGTGTAGAATATTTAGTTAGCATATTTGGTTGAGATTTGGAAAAAATATACAGGGTGATGCAAAATTCAGCTTTGTAGTACAGAAAGTATAAATTGGTTTTCAAAATGTGAAGAAAGTGCATATATTAACGAATGTCCTGTATGTACTTCTGAATGGCACAGTAACATATTCCTCTTTTATCATTCGTTAACCACAGTATGGTGTGTCAAAGCCACATATAATGGAATCGAATCTGTTTTATTTTGAAAAAAACTAAAAAAGAGAAACAAAGGTTGTAACAAGAATTTTAACGTTTCTTCAAGGGCAAAGGACCTTTATCGCAACCGTACAAAATGGATAGGTTTGCTCTTCAATTTGAGCTTTATTTCGTCAAAATATGTAAATAAGTTTGGGAGATATGGCGAATAGTATGTAGTATATAGTAACAATGGATAACAATATAATATATATGTAGAATGACATATGCTATATTGTTGAATAGTTGCCTAACAACATATATGTACCAAATAGGAGAGTTTTTAAAAAAAAATTGAAGAAATTAGTGGTTGAAGCCATACATTTTCCAGTTACAACGAGTGTCACGTGGTCTCATCAGCCGTGAGAGGGTTAACTATTTCTTCTAAAGCAACAGGTACTACGTTCATTTTTTTTGTGCAGTTTGTAGTAATTTGTGCATTTATTTTCCGCTGATGATGTGTAGAACATTTAGTTAGCATATTTGGTTGAGATTTGGAAAAAATATACAGGGTGATGCAAAATTCAGCTTTGTAGTACAGAAAGTATAAATTGGTTTTCAAAATGTGAAGAAAGTGCATATATTAACGAATGTCCTGTATGTACTTCTGAATGGCACAGTAACATATTCCTCTTTTATCATTCGTTAACCACAGTATGGTGTGTCAAAGCCACATATAATGGAATCGAATCTGTTTTATTTTGAAAAAAAATAAAAAAGAGAAAAAAACGTTGTAACAGGAATTTTAACGTTTCTTCAAAGACAAAGGACCTTTATTGCAACCGTACAAAATGGATAGGTTTGCTCTTCTATTTGAGCTTTATTTCGTCAAAATATGTAAATAAGTTTGGGAGATATGGCGAATAGTATGTAGTATATAGTAACAATGGATAACAATATAATATATATGGAGAATGACATATGCTATATTGTTGAATAGTTGCCTAACAACATATATGTACCAAATAGGAGAGTTTTTTAAAAAAAATTGAAGAAATTAGTGGTTGAAGCCATACATTTTCCAGTTACAACGAGTGTCACGTGGTCTCATCAGCCGTGAGAGGGTTAACTATTTCTTCTAAAGCAACAGGTACTACGTTCATTTTTTTTGTGCAGTTTGTAGTAATTTGTGCATTTATTTTCCGCTGATGATGTGTAGAACATTTAGTTAGCATATTTGGTTGAGATTTGGAAAAAATATACAGGGTGATGCAAAATTCAGCTTTGTAGTACAGAAAGTATAAATTGGTTTTCAAAATGTGAAGAAAGTGCATATATTAACGAATGTCCTGTATGTACTTCTGAATGGCACAGTAACATATTCCTCTTTTATCATTCGTTAACCACAGTATGGTGTGTCAAAGCCACATATAATGGAATCGAATCTGTTTTATTTTGAAAAAAACTAAAAAAGAGAAACAAACGTTGTAACAGGAATTTTAACGTTCCTTCAAGGGCAAAGGACACTTATCGCAACAGGACAAAATGGAGGGGTTTCCTCTTCAATTTTAGCTTTATTTCGTCAAAATATGTAAATAAGTTTGGGAGATATGGCAAATAGTATGTAGTATATAGTAACAATGGATAACAATATAATATATATGTAGAATGACATATGCTATATTGTTGAATAGTTGCCTAACAACATATATATACCAAATAGGAGAGTTTTTAAAAAAAATTGAAGAAATTAGTGGTTGAAGCCATACATTTTCCAGTTCCAACGAGTGTCACGTGGTCTCATCAGCCGTGAGAGGGTTAACTATTTCTTCTAAAGCAACAGGTACTACGTTCATTTTTTAATGCAGTTTGTAGTAATTTGTGCATTTATTTTCCCGTGATGATGTGTAGAACATTTAGTTAGTATATTTAGTTGAGATTTGGAAAAAATATACAGGGAGATGCAAAATTCAGCTTTGTAGTACAGAAAGTATAAATTGGTTTTCAAAATGTGAAGAAAGTGCATATATTAACGAATGTCCTGTATGTACTTCTGAATGGCACGGTAACATATTCCTCTTTTATCATTCGTTAACCACAGTATGGTGTGTCAAAGCCACATATAATGGAATCGAATCTGTTTTATTTTGAAAAAAACTAAAAAACAGAAACAAACGTTATAAGAGGAATTTTAATGTTTCTTCAAGGGCAAAGGACCTTTATCGCAACCGTACAAAATGGATGGGTTTGCTCTTCAATTTGAGCTTTATTTCGTCAAAATATGTAAATAAGTTTGGGAGATATGGCGAATAGTATGTAGTATATAGTAACAATGTATAACAATATAATATATATGTAGAATGACATATGCTATATTGTTGAATAGTTGCCTAACAACATATATGTACCAAATAGGAGAGTTTTTTTAAAAAAAATGAAGAAATTAGTGGTTGAAGCCATACATTTTCCAGTTACAACGAGTGTCACGTGGTCTCATCAGCCGTGAGAGGGTTAACTATTTCTTCTAAAGCAACAGGTACTACGTTCATTTTTTAATGCAGTTTGTAGTAATTTGTGCATTTATTTTCCGCTGATGATGTGTAGAACATTTAGTTAGCATATTTGGTTGAGATTTGGAAAAAATATACAGGGTGATGCAAAATTCAGCTTTCTAGTACAGAAAGTATAAATTGGTTTTCAAAATGTGAAGAAAGTGCATATATTAACGAATGTCCTGTATGTACTTCTGAATGGCACGGTAACATATTCCTCTTTTATCATTCGTTAACCACAGTATGGTGTGTCAAAGCCACATATAATGGAATCGAATCTGTTTTATTTTGAAAAAACTAAAAATGAGAAGCAAACCGTATAGGAGGAATTTTAACGTTTCTTCAAGGGCAAAGGACCTTAGCGCAACCGTACAAAATGGAGGGGTTTCCTCTTCAATTTTAGCTTTATTTCGACAAAATATGTAAATAAGTTTGGGAGATATGGCGAATAGTATGTAGTATATAGTAACAATGATTAACAATATAATATATATGTAGAATGATATATGCTATATTGTTGAATAGTTGCCTAACAACACATTTATACCAAATAGGGGAGTTTTTAAAAAAATTGAAGAAATTAGTGGTTGAAGCCATACATTTTCCAGTTACAACGATTGTCACGTTGTCTCATCAGCCGTGAGAGGGTTAACTATTTCTTCTAAAGCAACAGGTACTACGTTCATTTTTTAATGCAGTTTGTAGTAATTTGTGCATTTATTTTCCGCTGATGATGTGTAGAACATTTAGTTAGCATATTTGGTTGAGATTTGGAAAAAATATACAGGGTGATGCAAAATTCAGCTTTGTAGTACAGAAAGTATAAATTGGTTTTCAAAATGTGAAGAAAGTGCATATATTAACGAATGTCCTGTATGTACTTCTGAATGGCACAGTAACATATTCCTCTTTTATCATTCGTTAACCACAGTATGGTGTGTCAAAGCCACATATAATGGAATCGAATCTGTTTTATTTTGAAAAAAATTAAAAAAGAGAAAAAAACGTTGTAACAGGAATTTTAACGTTTCTTCAAAGGCAAAGGACCTTTATTGCAACCGTACAAAATGGATAGGTTTGCTCTTCAATTTGAGCTTTATTTCGTCAAAATATGTAAATAAGTTTGGGAGATATGGCGAATAGTATGTAGTATATAGTAACAATGGATAACAATATAATATATATGGAGAATGACATATGCTATATTGTTGAATAGTTGCCTAACAACATATATGTACCAAATAGGAGAGTTTTTTAAAAAAAAATTCAAGAAATTAGTGGTTGAAGCCATACATTTTCCAGTTACAACGAGTGTCACGTGGTCTCATCAGCCGTGAGAGGGTTAACTATTTCTTCTAAAGCAACAGGTACTACGTTCATTTTTTTTGTGCAGTTTGTAGTAATTTGTGCATTTATTTTCCGCTGATGATGTGTAGAACATTTAGTTAGCATATTTGGTTGAGATTTGGAAAAAATATACAGGGTGATGCAAAATTCAGCTTTGTAGTACAGAAAGTATAAATTGGTTTTCAAAATGTGAAGAAAGTGCATATATTAACGAATGTCCTGTATGTACTTCTGAATGGCACAGTAACATATTCCTCTTTTATCATTCGTTAACCACAGTATGGTGTGTCAAAGCCACATATAATGGAATCGAATCTGTTTTATTTTGAAAAAAACTAAAAAAGAGAAACAAACGTTGTAACAGGAATTTTAACGTTCCTTCAAGGGCAAAGGACACTTATCGCAACAGGACAAAATGGAGGGGTTTCCTCTTCAATTTTAGCTTTATTTCGTCAAAATATGTAAATAAGTTTGGGAGATATGGCGAATAGTATGTAGTATATAGTAACAATGGATAACAATATAATATATATGTAGAATGACATATGCTATATTGTTGAATAGTTGCCTAACAACATATATATACCAAATAGGAGAGTTTTTAAAAAAAATTGAAGAAATTAGTGGTTGAAGCCATACATTTTCCAGTTCCAACGAGTGTCACGTGGTCTCATCAGCCGTGAGAGGGTTAACTATTTCTTCTAAAGCAACAGGTACTACGTTCATTTTTTAATGCAGTTTGTAGTAATTTGTGCATTTATTTTCCCGTGATGATGTGTAGAACATTTAGTTAGTATATTTAGTTGAGATTTGGAAAAAATATACAGGGAGATGCAAAATTCAGCTTTGTAGTACAGAAAGTATAAATTGGTTTTCAAAATGTGAAGAAAGTGCATATATTAACGAATGTCCTGTATGTACTTCTGAATGGCACGGTAACATATTCCTCTTTTATCATTCGTTAACCACAGTATGGTGTGTCAAAGCCACATATAATGGAATCGAATCTGTTTTATTTTGAAAAAACTAAAAATGAGAAACAAACCGTATAGGAGGAATTTTAACGTTTCTTCAAGGGCAAAGGACCTTAGCGCAACCGTACAAAATGGAGGGGTTTCCTCTTCAATTTTAGCTTTATTTCGACAAAATATGTAAATAAGTTTGGGAGATATGGCGAATAGTATGTAGTATATAGTAACAATGATTAACAATATAATATATATGTAGAATGATATATGCTATATTGTTGAATAGTTGCCTAACAACACATTTATACCAAATAGGGGAGTTTTTAAAAAAATTGAAGAAATTAGTGGTTGAAGCCATACATTTTCCAGTTACAACGATTGTCACGTTGTCTCATCAGCCGTGAGAGGGTTAACTATTTCTTCTAAAGCAACAGGTACTACGTTCATTTTTTTTGTGCAGTTTGTAGTAATTTGTGCATTAGTTTCCCATGATGATGTGTAGAACATTTAGTTAGCATATTTGGTTGAGATTTGGAAAAAATATACAGGGTGATGCAAAATTCAGCTTTGTAGTGCAGAAAGTTTAACTTGGTTTTCAAAATGTGAAGAAAGTGCATATATTAACGAATGCCCTGTATGTACTTCTGAATGGCACACTAACATACTCCCCTTTTATCATTCGTTAACCATAGTGTGGTGTGTCAAAGCCACATATAATGGAATCGAATCTGTTTTATTTTGAAAAAAACTAAAAAACAGAAACAAACGTTATAAGAGGAATTTTAATGTTTCTTCAAGGGCAAAGGACCTTTATCGCAACCGTACAAAATGGATGGGTTTGCTCTTCAATTTGAGCTTTATTTCGTCAAAATATGTAAATAAGTTTGGGAGATATGGCGAATAGTATGTAGTATATAGTATCAATGTATAACAATATAATATATATGTAGAATGACATATGCTATATTGTTGAATAGTTGCCTAACAACATATATGTACCAAATAGGAGAGTTTTTTAAAAAAAATTGAAGAAATTAGTGGTTGAAGCCATACATTTTCCAGTTACAACGAGTGTCACGTGGTCTCATCAGCCGTGAGAGGGTTAACTATTTCTTCTAAAGCAACAGGTACTACGTTCATTTTTTAATGCAGTTTGTAGTAATTTGTGCATTTATTTTCCGCTGATGATGTGTAGAACATTTAGTTAGCATATTTGGTTGAGATTTGGAAAAAATATACAGGGTGATGCAAAATTCAGCTTTGTAGTACAGAAAGTATAAATTGGTTTTCAAAATGTGAAGAAAGTGCATATATTAACGAATGTCCTGTATGTACTTCTGAATGGCACAGTAACATATTCCTCTTTTATCATTCGTTAACCACAGTATGGTGAGTCAAAGCCACATATAATGGAATCGAATCTGTTTTATTTTGAAAAAAATTAAAAAAGAGAAAAAAACGTTGTAACAGGAATTTTAACGTTTCTTCAAGGGCAAAGGACCTTTATTGCAACCGTACAAAATGGATAGGTTTGCTCTTCAATTTGAGCTTTATTTCGTCAAAATATGTAAATAAGTTTGGGAGATATGGCGAATAGTATGTGGTATATAGTAACAATGGATAACAATATAATATATATGGAGAATGACATATGCTATATTGTTGAATAGTTGCCTAACAACATATATGTACCAAATAGGAGAGTTTTTTAAAAAAAATTCAAGAAATTAGTGGTTGAAGCCATACATTTTCCAGTTACAACGAGTGTCACGTGGTCTCATCAGCCGTGAGAGGGTTAACTATTTCTTCTAAAGCAACAGGTACTACGTTCATTTTTTTTGTGCAGTTTGTAGTAATTTGTGCATTTATTTTCCGCTGATGATGTGTAGAACATTTAGTTAGCATATTTGGTTGAGATTTGGAAAAAATATACAGGGTGATGCAAAATTCAACTTTGTAGTACAGAAAGTATAAATTGGTTTTCAAAATAGGAAGAAAGTGCATATATTAACGACTGCCCTGTATGTACTTCTGAATGGCACAGTAACATATTCCTCTTTTATCATTCGTTAACCACAGTATGGTGTGTCAAAGCCACATATAATGGAATCGAATCTGTTTTATTTTGAAAAAAACTAAAAAAGAGAAACAAACGTTGTAACAGGAATTTTAACGTTCCTTCAAGGGCAAAGGACACTTATCGCAACAGGACAAAATGGAGGGGTTTCCTCTTCAATTTTAGCTTTATTTCGTCAAAATATGTAAATAAGTTTGGGAGATATGGCGAATAGTATGTAGTATATAGTAACAATGGATAACAATATAATATATATATAGAATGACATATGCTATATTGTTGAATAGTTGCCTAACAACATATATATACCAAATAGGAGAGTTTTTTAAAAAAATTGAAGAAATTAGTGGTTGAAGCCATACATTTTCCAGTTACAACGAGTGTCACGTGGTCTCATCAGCCGTGAGAGGGTTAACTATTTCTTCTAAAGCAACAGGTACTACGTTCATTTTTTAATGCAGTTTGTAGTAATTTGTGCATTTATTTTCCCGTGATGATGTGTAGAACATTTAGTTAGTATATTTAGTTGAGATTTGGAAAAAATATACAGGGAGATGCAAAATTCAGCTTTGTAGTACAGAAAGTATAAATTGGTTTTCAAAATGTGAAGAAAGTGCATATATTAACGAATGTCCTGTATGTACTTCTGAATGGCACGGTAACATATTCCTCTTTTATCATTCTTTAACCACAGTATGGTGTGTCAAAGCCACATATAATGGAATCGAATCTGTTTTATTTTGAAAAAAACTAAAAAAGAGAAACAAACGTTGTAACAGGAGTTTTAACGTTTCTTCAAGGGCAAAGGACCTTTATCGCAACCGTACAAAATGGATAGGTTTGCTCTTCAATTTTAGCTTTATTTCGTCAAAATATGTAAATAACTTTGGGAGATATGGCGAATAGTATGTAGTATATAGTAACAATGATTAACAATATAATATATATGTAGAATGACATATGCTATATTGTTGAATAGTTGCCTAACAACATATATATACCAAATAGGAGAGTTTTTAAAAAAATTGAAGAAATTAGTGGTTGAAGCCATACATTTTCCAGTTACAACGAGTGTCACGTGGTCTCATCAGCCGTGAGAGGGTTAACAATTTTTTCTAGAGCAACAGGTTCTACGTTCATTTTTTAATGCAGTTTGTAGGAATTTGTGCATTTATTTTCCGCTGATGATGTGTAGAACATTTAGTTAGCATATTTGGTTGAGATTTGGAAAAAATATACAGGGTGATGCAAAATTCAGCTTTGTAGTACAGAAAGTATAAATTGGTTTTCAAAATGTGAAGAAAGTGCATATATTAACGAATGTCCTGTATGTACTTCTGAATGGCACAGTAACATATTCCTCTTTTATCATTCGTTAACCACAGTATGGTGTGTCAAAGCCACATATAATGGAATCGAATCTGTTTTATTTTGAAAAAAACTAAAAAAGAGAAACAAAGGTTGTAACAAGAATTTTAACGTTTCTTCAAGGGCAAAGGACCTTTATCGCAACCGTACAAAATGGATAGGTTTGCTCTTCAATTTGAGCTTTATTTCGTCAAAATATGTAAATAAGTTTGGGAGATATGGCGAATAGTATGTAGTATATAGTAACAATGGATAACAATATAATATATATGTAGAATGACATATGCTATATTGTTGAATAGTTGCCTAACAACATATATGTACCAAAAGGAGAGTTTTTAAAAAAAAATTGAAGAAATTAGTGGTTGAAGCCATACATTTTCCAGTTACAACGAGTGTCACGTGGTCTCATCAGCCGTGAGAGGGTTAACTATTTCTTCTAAAGCAACAGGTACTACGTTCATTTTTTTTGTGCAGTTTGTAGTAATTTGTGCATTTATTTTCCCGTGATGATGTGTAGAACATTTAGTTAGTATATTTAGTTGAGATTTGGAAAAAATATACAGGGAGATGCAAAATTCAGCTTTGTAGTACAGAAAGCATAAATTGGTTTTCAAAATGTGAAGAAAGTGCATATATTAACGAATGCCCTGTATGTACTTCTGAATGGCACAGTAACATATTCCTCTTTTATCATTCGTTAACCACAGTATGGTGTGTCAAAGCCACATATAATGGAATCGAATCTGTTTTATTTTGAAAAAACTAGAAATGAGAAACAAACCGTATAGGAGGAATTTTAACGTTTCTTCAAGGGCAAAGGACCTTAGCGCAACCGTACAAAATGGAGGGGTTTCCTCTTCAATTTTAGCTTTATTTCGTCAAAATATGTAAATAAGTTTGGGAGATATGGCGAATAGTATGTAGTATATAGTAACAATGATTAACAATATAATATATATGTAGAATTATATATGCTATATTGTTGAATAGTTGCCTAACAACACATTTATACCAAATAGGGGAGTTTTTAAAAAAATTGAAGAAATTAGTGGTTGAAGCCATACATTTTCCAGTTACAACGATTGTCACGTTGTCTCATCAGCCGTGAGAGGGTTAACTATTTCTTCTAAAGCAACAGGTACTACGTTCATTTTTTTTGTGCCAGTTTGTAGCTAATTTGCTAGCATTAGTTTCCCATGTGTGTAGAACATTTAGTTAGCATATTTGGTTGAGATTTGGAAAAAATATACAGGGTGATGCAAAATTCAGCTTTGTAGTGCAGAAAGTTTAACTTGGTTTTCAAAATATGAAGAAAGTGCATATATTAACGAATGCCCTGTATGTACTTCTGAATGGCACACTAACATACTCCCCTTTTATCATTCGTTAACCATAGTATGGTGTGTCAAAGCCACATATAATGGAATCGAATCTGTTTTATTTTGAAAAAAACTAAAAAACAGAAACAAACATTATAAGAGGATTTTTAATGTTTCTTCAAGGGCAAAGGACCTTTATCGCAACCGTACAAAATGGATAGGTTTGCTCTTCAATTTTAGCTTTATTTCGTCAAAATATGTAAATAAGTTTGGGAGATATGGCGAATAGTATGTAGTATATAGTAACAATGTATAACAATATAATATATATGTAGAATGACATATGCTATATTGTTGAATAGTTGCCTAACAACATATACGTACCAAATAGGAGAGTTTTTTAAAAAAAAAATTGAAGGAATTAGTGGTTGGAGCCATATATTTTCCAGTTACAACGAGTGTCACGTAGTCTCATCAGCCGTGAGAGGGTTAACTATTTCTTCTAAAGCAACAGGTACTACGTTCATTTTTTAGTGCAATTTGTAGTAATTTGTGCATTTATTTTCCCATGATGATGTGTAGAACATTTAGTTAGCATATTTGGTTGAGATTTGAAAAAATATACAGGGTGATGCAAAATTCGGCTTTGTAGTACAGAAAGTATTAATTGGTTTTCAAAATGTGAAGAAAGTGCATATATTAACGAATGCCCTGTATGTATTTCTGAATGGCACAGTAACATATTCCTCTTTTATCATTCGTTAACCACAGTATCGTGTGTCAAAGCCACATATAATGGAATCGAATCTGTTTTATTTTGAAAAAACTAAAAAAGAGAAACAAACGTTATAAGATGAATTTTAACGTTTCTTCAAGGGCAAAGGACCCTTATTGCAACAGGACAAAATGGAGGGGTTTCCTCTTCAATTTTAGCTTTATTTCGTCAAAATATGTAAATAAGTTTGGGAGATATGGCGAATAGTATGTAGTATATAGTAACAATGATTAACAATATAATATATATGTAGAATGACATATGCTATATTGTTGAATAGTTGCCTAACAACATATATATACCAAATAGGGTAGTTTTTAAAAAAATTGAAGAAATTAGTGGTTGAAGCCATACATTTTCCAGTTACAGCGAGTGTCACGTGGTCTCATCAGCCGTGAGAGGGTTAACTATTTCTTCTAAAGCAACAGGTACTACGTTCATTTTTTAATGCAGTTTGTAGTAATTTGTGCATTTATTTTCCCGTGATGATGTGTAGAACATTTAGTTAGTATATTTAGTTGAGATTTGGAAAAAATATACAGGGTGATGCAAAATTCAGCTTTGTAGTACAGAAAGTATAAATTGGTTTTCAAAATGTGAAGAAAGTGCATATATTAACGAATGCCTTGTATGTACTTCTGAATGGCATAGTAACATATTCCTCTTTTATCATTCGTTAACCACAGTATTGTGTGTCAAAGCCACATATAATGGAATCGAATCTGTTTTATTTTGAAAAAACTAAAAATGAGAAACAAACCGTATAGGAGGAATTTTAACATTTCTTCAAGGGCAAAGGACCTTAGCGCAACCGTACAAAATGGAGGGGTTTCCTCTTCAATTTTAGCTTTATTTCGTCAAAATATGTAAATAACTTTGGGAGATATGGCGAATAGTATGTAGTATATAGTAACAATGTTTAACAATATAATATATATGTAGAATCACATATGCTATATTGTTGAATAGTTGCCTAACAACATATATATACCAAATAGGAGAGTTTTTAAAAAAAAATTGAAGAAATTAGTGGTTGAAGCCATACATTTTCCAGTTCCAACGAGTGTCACGTGGTCTCATCAGCCGTGAGAGGGTTAATTATTTCTTCTAAAGCAACAGGTACTACGTTCATTTTTAAGTGCAGTTTGTAGTAATTTGTGCATTTATTTTCCGCTGATGATGTGTAGAACATTTAGTTAGCATATTTGGTTGAGATTTGGAAAAAATATACAGGGTGATGCAAAATTCAGCTTTGAAGTACAGAAAGTATAAATTGGTTTTCAAAATGTGAAGAAAGTGCATATATTAACGAATGCCCTGTATGTACTTCTGAAGGGCACAGTAACATATTCCTCTTTTATCATTCGTTAACCACAGTATGGTGTGTCAAAGCCACATATAATGGAATCGAATCTGTTTTATTTTGAAAAAAACTAAAAAAGAGAAACAAACGTTATAAGAGTAATTTTAACGTTTCTTGAAGGGCAAAGGACATTTATCGCAACCGTACAAAATGGATAGGTTTGCTCTTCAATTTGAGCTTTAATTCGTCAAAATATGTAAATAACTTTGGGAGATATGGCGAATAGTATGTAGTATATAGTAACAATGGATAACAATATAATATATATGTAGAATGACATATGCTATATTGTTGAATAGTTGCCTAACAACATATATATACCAAATAGGATCATTTTTAAAAAAAATTGAAGAAATTAGTGGTTGAAGCCATACATTTTCCAGTTACAAGGAGTGTCACGTGGTCTCATCAGCCGTGAGAGGGTTAACTATTTCTTCTAAAGCAACAGGTACTACGTTCATTTTTTAGTGCAGTTTGTAGTAATTTGTGCATTAGTTTCCCATGATGATGTGTAGAACATTTAGTTAGCATATTTGGTTGAGATTTGGAAAAAATATACAGGGTGATGCAAAATTCAGCATTGTAGTACAGAAAGTATAAATTTGTTTTCAAAATGTGAAGAAAGTGCATATATTAACGAATGCCCTGTATGTACTTCTGAATGGCACAGTAACATATTCCTCTTTTATCATTCGTTAACCACAGTATGGTGTGTCAAAGCCACATATAATGGAATCGAATATGTTTTATTTTGAAAAAAACTAAAAAAGAGAAACAAACGTTATAAGAAGAATTTTAACGTTTCTTCAAGGGCAAAGGACATTTATCGCAACCGTACAAAATGGATAGGTTTCCTCTTCAATTTGAGCTTTATTTCGTCAAAATATGTAAATAACTTTGGGAGATATGGCGAATAGTATGTAGTATATAGTAACAATGTTTAACAATATAATATATATGTAGAATCACATATGCTATATTGTTGAATAGTTGCCTAACAACATATATATACCAAATAGGAGAGTTTTTAAAAAAAAATTGAAGAAATTAGTGGTTGAAGCCATACATTTTCCAGTTCCAACGAGTGTCACGTGGTCTCATCAGCCGTGAGAGGGTTAATTATTTCTTCTAAAGCAACAGGTACTACGTTCATTTTTAAGTGCAGTTTGTAGTAATTTGTGCATTTATTTTCCGCTGATGATGTGTAGAACATTTAGTTAGCATATTTGGTTGAGATTTGGAAAAAAATATACAGGGTGATGCAAAATTCAGCTTTGAAGTACAGAAAGTATAAATTGGTTTTCAAAATGTGAAGAAAGTGCATATATTAACGAATGCCCTGTATGTACTTCTGAAGGGCACAGTAACATATTCCTCTTTTATCATTCGTTAACCACAGTATGGTGTGTCAAAGCCACATATAATGGAATCGAATCTGTTTTATTTTGAAAAAAAAAAACTAAAAAAGAGAAACAAACGTTATAAGAGGAATTTTAACGTTTCTTGAAGGGCAAAGGACATTTATCGCAACCGTACAAAATGGATAGGTTTGCTCTTCAATTTGAGCTTTAATTCGTCAAAATATGTAAATAACTTTGGGAGATATGGCGAATAGTATGTAGTATATAGTAACAATGGATAACAATATAATATATATGTAGAATGACATATGCTATATTGTTGAATAGTTGCCTAACAACATATATATACCAAATAGGATCATTTTTAAAAAAAATTGAAGAAATTAGTGGTTGAAGCCATACATTTTCCAGTTACAAGGAGTGTCACGTGGTCTCATCAGCCGTGAGAGGGTTAACTATTTCTTCTAAAGCAACAGGTACTACGTTCATTTTTTAGTGCAGTTTGTAGTAATTTGTGCATTAGTTTCCCATGATGATGTGTAGAATATTTAGTTAGCATATTTGGTTGAGATTTGGAAAAAATATACAGGGTGATGCAAAATTCAGCATTGTAGTACAGAAAGTATAAATTTGTTTTCAAAATGTGAAGAAAGTGCATATATTAACGAATGCCCTGTATGTACTTCTGAATGGCACAGTAACATATTCCTCTTTTATCATTCGTTAACCACAGTATGGTGTGTCAAAGCCACATATAATGGAATCGAATCTGTTTTATTTTGTAAAAAACTAAAAAAGAGAAACAAACGTTTTAACAGGAATTTTAACGTTTCTTCAAGGGCAAAGGACCTGTATCGTAACCGTACAAAATGGATGGGTTTGCTCTTCAATTTGAGCTTTATTTCGTCAAAATATGTAAATAACTTTGGGAGATATGGCGAATAGTATGTAGTATATAGTAATAATGGATAATAATATAATATATATGTAGAATGACATATGCTATATTGTTGAATAGTTGCCTAACAACATATATATACCAAATAGGAGAGTTTTTAAAAAAATTGAAGAAATTAGTGGTTGAAGCCATACATTTTCCAGTTACAACGAGTGTCACGTGGTCTCATCAGCCGTGAGAGGGTTAACTATTTCTTCTAAAGCAACAGGTACAACGTTCATTTTTTAGTGCAGTTTGTAGTAATTTGTGCATTTATTTTCCGCTGATGATGTGTAGAACATTTAGTTAGCATATTTAGTTGAGATTTGGAAAAAATATACAGGGTGATGCAAAATTCAGCTTTGTAGTACAGAAAGTATAAATTGGTTTTCAAAATGTGAAGAAAGTGCATATATTAACGAATGCCCTGTATGTCCTTCTGAATGGTACAGTAACATATTCCTCTTTTATCATTCGTTAACCATAGTATGGTGTGTCAAAGCCACATATAATGGAATCGAATCTGTTTTATTTTGAAAAAACTAAAAAAGAGAAACAAACCTTATAGGAGGAATTTTAACGTTTCTTCAAGGGCAAAGGACCTTAGCGCAACCGTACAAAATGGAGGGGTTTCCTCTTCAATTTTAGCTTTATTTCGTCAAAATATGTAAATAACTTTGGGAGATATGGCGAATAGTATGTTGTATATAGTAACAATGATTAACAATGTAATATATATGTAGAATGACATATGCTATATTGTTGAATAGTTGCCTAACAACATATATATACCAAATAGGAGAATTTTTTTTAAAAAATTAAAGAAATTAGTGGTTGAAGCCATACATTTTCCAGTTACAACGAGTGTCACGTGGTCTCATCAGCCGTGAGAGGGTTAATTATTTCTTCTAAAGCAACAGGTACTACGTTCATTTTTTAGTGCAGTTTGTAGTAATTTGTGCATTTATTTTCCGCTGATGATGTGTAGAACATTTAGTTAGCATATTTGGTTGAGATTTGGAAAAAATATACAGGGTGATGCAAAATTCAGCTTTGTAGTACAGAAAGTATAAATTGGTTTTCAAAATGTGAAGAAAGTGCATATATTAACGAATGTCCTGTATGTACTTCTGAATGGCACAGTAACATATTCCTCTTTTATCATTCGTTAACCACAGTATGGTGTGTCAAAGCCACATATAATGGAATCGAATCTGTTTTATTTTGAAAAAACTAAAAAAGAGAAACAAACGTTAGAAGAGTAATTTTAACGTTCCTTCAAGGGCAAAGGACACTTATCGCAACAGGACAAAATGGAGGGGTTTCCTCTTCAATTTTAGCTTTATTTCGTCAAAATATGTAAATAAGTTTGGGAGATATGGCGAATAGTATGTAGTATATAGTAACAATGATTAACAATATAATATATATGTAGAATGATATATGCTATATTGTTGAATAGTTGCCTAACAACACATTTATACCAAATAGGGGAGTTTTTAAAAAAATTGAAGAAATTAGTGGTTGAAGCCATACATTTTCCAGTTACAACGATTGTCACGTTGTCTCATCAGCCGTGAGAGGGTTAAGTATTTCTTTTAAAGCAACAGGTACTACGTTCATTTTTTTTGTGCAGTTTGTAGTAATTTGTGCATTAGTTTCCCATGATGATGTGTAGAACATTTAGTTAGCATATTTGGTTGAGATTTGGAAAAAATATACAGGGTGATGAAAAATTCAGCTTTGTAGTGCAGAAAGTTTAACTTGGTTTTCAAAATGTGAAGAAAGTGCATATATTAACGAATGCCCTGTATGTACTTCTGAATGGCACACTAACATACTCCTCTTTTATCATTCGTTAACCATAGTATGGTGTGTCAAAGCCAAATATAATGGAATCGAATCTGTTTTATTTTGAAAAAAGTAAAAAACAGAAACAAACGTTTTAAGAGGAATTTTAATGTTTCTTCAAGGGCAAAGGATTTGTATCGCAACCGTACAAAATGGATGGGTTTGCTCTTCAATTTGAGCTTTATTTCGTCAAAATATGTAAATAAGTTTGGGAGATATGGCGAAGAGTATGTAGTATATAGTAACAATGTATAACAAAATAATATATATGTAGAATGACATATGCTATATTGTTGAATAGTTGCCTAACAACATATATATACCAAATAGGAGAGTTTTTAAAAAAATTGAGGAAATTAGTGGTTGAAGCCATACATTTTCCAGTTACAACGAGTGTCACGTGGTCTCATCAGGCGTGAGAGGGTTAACTATTTCTTCTAAAGCAACAGGTACTACGTTCATTTTTTAATGCAGTTTGTAGTAATTAGTGCATTTATTTTCCCGTGATGATGCGTAGAACATTTAGTTAGCATATTTAGTTGAGATTTGTAAAAAATATACAGGGTGATGCAAAATTCAGCTTTGTAGTACAGAAAGTATAAATTGGTTTTCAAAATGTGAAGAAAGTGCATATATTAACGAATGCCCTGTATGTACTTCTGAATGGCACAGTAACATATTCCTCTTTTATCATTCGTTAACCACAGTATGGTGTGTCAAAGCCACATATAATGGAATCGAATCTGTTTTATTTTGAAAAAACTAAAAAAGAGAAACAAACGTTATAAGAGGAATTTTAACGTTTCTTCAAGGGCTAAGGACGTTAGCGCAACCGTACAAAATGGAGGGGTTTCCTCTTCAATTTTAGCTTTATTTCGTCAAAATATGTAAATAACTTTGGGAGATATGGCGAATAGTATGTAGTATATAGTAACAATGATTAACAATATAATATATATGTAGAATGACATATGCTATATTGTTGAATAGTTGCCTAACAACATATATGTACCAAATAGGAGAGTTTTTAAAAAAAAATTGAAGAAATTAGTGGTTGAAGCCATACATTTTCCAGTTACAACGAGTGTCACGTGGTCTCATCAGCCGTGAGAGGGTTAACTATTTCTTCTAAAGCAACAGGTACTACGTTCATTTTTTAGTGCAGTTTGTAGTAATTTGTGCATTTATTTTCCGCTGATGATGTGTAGAACATTTAGTTAGCATATTTGGTTGAGATTTGGAAAAAATATACAGGGTGATGCCAAATTCAGCCTTGTAGTACAGAAAGTATAAATTGGTTTTCAAAATGTGAAGAAAGTGCATATATTAACGAATGTCCTGTATGTACTTCTAGATGGTACAGTAACATATTCCTCTTTTATCATTCGTTAACCACAGTATGGTGTGTCAAAGCCACATATAATGGAATCGAATCTGTTTTATTTTGAAAAAACTAAAAAAGAGAAACAAAAGTTATAAGAAAAATTTTAAAGTTTCTTCAAGGGCAAAGGACTTTTATCGCAACAGGACAAAATGGAGGGGTTTCTTCTTCAATTTGAGCTTTATTTCGTCAAAATATGTAGATAACTTTGGGAGATATGGCGAATAGTATGTAGTATATAGTAACAATGATTAAAAATATAATATATATGTAGAATGACATATGCTATATTGTTGAATAGTTGCCTAACAACATATATATACCAAATAGGAGAGTTTTTTAAAAAATTGAAGAAATTAGTGGTTGAAGCCATACATTTTCCAGTTACAACGAGTGTCACGTGGTCTCATCAGCCGTGAGAGGGTTAACAATTTTTTCTAGAGCAACAGGTTCTACGTTCATTTTTTAATGCAGTATGTAGGAATGTGTGCATTTATTTTCCGCTGATGATGTGTAGAACATTTAGTTAGCATATTTGGTTGAGATTTGGAAAAAATATACAGGGTGATGCAAAATTCAACTTTGTACTACAGAAAGTATAAATTGGTTTTCAAAATGTGAAGAAAGTGCATATATTAACGAATGTCCTGTATGTACTTCTGAATGGCACAGTAACATATTCCTCTTTTATCATTCGTTAACCACAGTATGGTGTGTCAAAGCCACATATAATGGAATCGAATCTGTTTTATTTTGAAAAAAACTAAAAAAGAGAAACAAACGTTGTAACAGGAATTTTAACGTTTTTTCAAGCGCAAAGGACCTTTATCGCAACCGTACAAAATGGATAGGTTTGCTCTTCAATTTGAGCTTTATTTCGTCAAAATTTGTAAATAAGTTTGGGAGATATGGCGAATAGTATGTAGTATATAGTAACAATGGATAACAATATAATATATATGTAGAATGACATATGCTATATTGTTGAATAGTTGCCTAACAACATATATGTACCAAATAGGAGAGTTTTTAAAAAAACAAATTGAAGAAATTAGTGGTTGAAGCCATACATTTTCCAGTTACAACGAGTGTCACGTGGTCTCATCAGCCGTGAGAGGGTTAACTATTTCTTCTAAAGCAACAGGTACTACGTTCATTTTTTAATGCAGTTTGTAGTAATTTTTGCATTTATTTTCCCGTGATGATGTATAGAACATTTAGTTAGTATATTTAGTTGAGATTTGGAAAAAATATACAGGGAGATGTAAAATTCAGCTTTGTAGTACAGAAAGTATAAATTGGTTTTCAAAATGTGAAGAAAGTGCATATATTAACGAATGCCCTGTATGTACTTCTGAATGGTAGAGTAACATATTCCTCTTTTATCATTCGTTAACCACAGTATGGTGTGTCAAAGCCACATATAATGGAATCGAATCTGTTTTATTTTGAAAAAACTAAAAATGAGAAACAAACCGAATAGGATGAAATTTTAACGTTTCTTCAAGGGCAAAGGACCTTAGCGCAACCGTACAAAATGGAGGGGTTTCCTCTTCAATTTTAGCTTTATTTCGTCAAAATATGTAAATAAGTTTGGGAGATATGGCGAATAGTATGTAGTATATAGTAAGAATGATTAACAATATAATATATATGTAGAATGATATATGCTATATTGTTGAATAGTTGCCTAACAACACATTTATACCAAATAGGGGAGTTTTTAAAAAAATTGAAGAAATTAGTGGTTGAAGCCATACATTTTCCAGTTACAACGATTGTCACGTTGTCTCATCAGCCGTGAGAGGGTTAACTATTTCTTCTAAAGCAACTGGTACTACGTTCATTTTTTTTGTGCAGTTTGTAGTAATTTGTGCATTAGTTTCCCATGATGATGTGTAGAACATTTAGTTAGCATATTTGGTTGAGATTTGGAAAAAATATACAGGGTGATGCAAAATTCAGCTTTGTAGTGCAGAAAGTTTAACTTGGTTTTCAAAATGTGAAGAAAGTGCATATATTAACGAATGCCCTGTATGTACTTCTGAATGGCACACTAACATACTCCCCTTTTATCATTCGTTAACCATAGTATGGTGTGTCAAAGCCACATATAATGGAATCGAATCTGTTTTATTTTGAAAAAAACTAAAAAACAGAAACAAACGTTATAAGAGGAATTTTAATGTTTCTTCAAGAGCAAAGGACCTTTGTCGCAACCGTACAAAATGGATGTGTTTGCTCTTCAATTTTAGCTTTATTTCGTCAAAATATGTAAATAAGTTTGGGAGATAAGGCGAATAGTATGTAGTATATAGTAACAATGTATAACAATATAATAAATATGTAGAATGACATATGCTATATTGTTGAATAGTTGCCTAACAACATATATGTACCAAATAGGAGAGTTTTTTAAAAAAAAAATTGAAGAAATTAGTGGTTGAAGCCATACATTTTCCAGTTACAACGAGTGTCACGTGGTCTCATCAGCCGTGAGAGGGTTAACTATTTCTTCTAAAGCAACAGGTACTACGTTCATTTTTTAATGCAGTTTGTAGGAATTTGTGCATTTATTTTCCGCTGATGATGTGTAGAACATTTAGTTAGCATATTTGGTTGAGATTTGGAAAAAATATACAGGGAGATGCAAAATTCAGCTTTGTAGTACAGAAAGTATAAATTGGTTTTCAAAATTTGAAGAAAGTGCATATATTAACGAATGCCCTGTATGTACTTCTGAATGGCACAGTAACATATTCCTCTTTTATCATTCGTTAACCACAGTATGGTGTGTCAAAGCCACATATAATGGAATCGAATCTGTTTTATTTTGAAAAAACTAAAAAAGAGAAACAAAAGTTATAAGAAAAATTTTAAAGTTTCTTCAAGGGCAAAGGACTTTTATCGCAACAGGACAAAATGGAGGGGTTTCCTCTTCAATTTGAGCTTTATTTCGTCAAAATATGTAGATAACTTTGGGAGATATGGCGAATAGTATGTAGTATATAGTAACAATGATTAACAATATAATATATATGTAGAATGATATATGCTATAGAGTTGAATAGTTGCCTAACAACACATTTATACCAAATAGGGGAGTTTTTAAAAAAATTGAAGAAATTAGTGGTTGAAGCCATACATTTTCCAGTTACAACGATTGTCACGTTGTCTCATCAGCCGTGAGAGGGTTAACTATTTCTTCTAAAGCAACTGGTACTACGTTCATTTCTTTTGTGCAGTTTGTAGTAATTTGTGCATTAGTTTCCCATGATGATGTGTAGAACATTTAGTTAGCATATTTGGTTGAGATTTGGAAAAAATATACAGGGTGATGCAAAATTCAGCTTTGTAGTGCAGAAAGTTTAACTTGGTTTTCAAAATGTGAAGAAAGTGCATATATTAACGAATGCCCTGTATGTACTTCTGAATGGCACACTAACATACTCCCCTTTTATCATTCGTTAACCATAGTATGGTGTGTCAAAGCCACATATAATGGAATCGAATCTGTTTTATTTTGAAAAAAACTAAAAAACAGAAACAAACGTTATAAGAGGAATTTTAATGTTTCTTCAAGGGCAAAGGATCTTTGTCGCAACCGTACAAAATGGATGTGTTTGCTCTTCAATTTGAGCTTTATTTCGTCAAAATATGTAAATAAGTTTGGGAGATAAGGCGAATAGTATGTAGTATATAGTAACAATGTATAACAATATAATAAATATGTAGAATGACATATGCTATATTGTTGAATAGTTGCCTAACAACATATATGTACCAAATAGGAGAGTTTTTTAAAAAAAATTGAAGAAATTAGTGGTTGAAGCCATACATTTTCCAGTTCCAACGAGTGTCACGTGGTCTCATCAGCCGTGAGAGGGTTAACTATTTCTTCTAAAGCAACAGGTACTACGTTCATTTTTTAATGCAGTTTGTAGGAATTTGTGCATTTATTTTCCGCTGATGATGTGTAGAACATTTAGTTAGCATATTTGGTTGAGATTTGGAAAAAATATACAGGGTGATGCAAAATTCAGCTTTGTAGTACAGAAAGTATAAATTGGTTTTCATTATGTGAAGAAAGTGCATATATTAACGAATGTCCTGTATGTACTTCTGAATGGCACAGTAACATATTCCTCTTTTATCATTCGTTAAACACAGTATGGTGTGTCAAAGCCACATATAATGGAATCGAATCTGCTTTATTTTGAAAAAAACTAAAAAAGAGAAACAAACGTTGTAACAGGAATTTTAACGTTTCTTCAAGCGCAAAGGACCTTTATCGCAACCGTACAAAATGGATAGGTTTGCTCTTCAATTTGAGCTTTATTTCGTCAAAATATGTAAATAAGTTTGGGAGATATGGCGAATAGTATGTAGTATATAGTAACAATGGATAACAATATAATATATATGTAGAATGACATATGCTATATTGTTGAATAGTTGCCTAACAACATATATGTACCAAATAGGAGAGTTTTTAAAAAAACAAATTGAAGAAATTAGTGGTTGAAGCCATACATTTTCCAGTTACAACGAGTGTCACGTGGTCTCATCAGCCGTGAGAGGGTTAACTATTTCTTCTAAAGCAACAGGTACTACGTTCATTTTTTAATGCAGTTTGTAGTAATTTTTGCATTTATTTTCCCGTGATGATGTATAGAACATTTAGTTAGTATATTTAGTTGAGATTTGGAAAAAATATACAGGGAGATGTAAAATTCAGCTTTGTAGTACAGAAAGTATAAATTGGTTTTCAAAATGTGAAGAAAGTGCATATATTAACGAATGCCCTGTATGTACTTCTGAATGGTACAGTAACATATTCCTCTTTTATCATTCGTTAACCACAGTATGGTGTGTCAAAGCCACATATAATGGAATCGAATCTGTTTTATTTTGAAAAAACTAAAAATGAGAAACAAACCGAATAGGATGAAATTTTAACGTTTCTTCAAGGGCAAAGGACCTTAGCGCAACCGTACAAAATGGAGGGGTTTCCTCTTCAATTTTAGCTTTATTTCGTCAAAATATGTAAATAAGTTTGGGAGATATGGCGAATAGTATGTAGTATATAGTAAGAATGATTAACAATATAATATATATGTAGAATGATATATGCTATATTGTTGAATAGTTGCCTAACAACACATTTATACCAAATAGGGGAGTTTTTAAAAAAATTGAAGAAATTAGTGGTTGAAGCCATACATTTTCCAGTTACAACGATTGTCACGTTGTCTCATCAGCCGTGAGAGGGTTAACTATTTCTTCTAAAGCAACTGGTACTACGTTCATTTTTTTTGTGCAGTTTGTAGTAATTTGTGCATTAGTTTCCCATGATGATGTGTAGAACATTTAGTTAGCATATTTGGTTGAGATTTGGAAAAAATATACAGGGTGATGCAAAATTCAGCTTTGTAGTGCAGAAAGTTTAACTTGGTTTTCAAAATGTGAAGAAAGTGCATATATTAACGAATGCCCTGTATGTACTTCTGAATGGCACACTAACATACTCCCCTTTTATCATTCGTTAACCATAGTATGGTGTGTCAAAGCCACATATAATGGAATCGAATCTGTTTTATTTTGAAAAAAACTAAAAAACAGAAACAAACGTTATAAGAGGAATTTTAATGTTTCTTCAAGAGCAAAGGACCTTTGTCGCAACCGTACAAAATGGATGTGTTTGCTCTTCAATTTTAGCTTTATTTCGTCAAAATATGTAAATAAGTTTGGGAGATAAGGCGAATAGTATGTAGTATATAGTAACAATGTATAACAATATAATAAATATGTAGAATGACATATGCTATATTGTTGAATAGTTGCCTAACAACATATATGTACCAAATAGGAGAGTTTTTTAAAAAAAAAATTGAAGAAATTAGTGGTTGAAGCCATACATTTTCCAGTTACAACGAGTGTCACGTGGTCTCATCAGCCGTGAGAGGGTTAACTATTTCTTCTAAAGCAACAGGTACTACGTTCATTTTTTAATGCAGTTTGTAGGAATTTGTGCATTTATTTTCCGCTGATGATGTGTAGAACATTTAGTTAGCATATTTGGTTGAGATTTGGAAAAAATATACAGGGTGATGCAAAATTCAGCTTTGTAGTACAGAAAGTATAAATTGGTTTTCAAAATGTGAAGAAAGTGCATATATTAACGAATGTCATGTATGTACTTCTGAATGGCACAGTAACATATTCCTCTTTTATCATTCGTTAACCACAGTATGGTGTGTCAAAGCCACATATAATGGAATCGAATCTGTTTTATTTTGAAAAAAACTAAAAAAGAGAAACAAACGTTGTAACAGGAATTTTAACGTTTCTTCAAGGGCAAAGGACCTTTATAACAACCGTACAAAATGGATAGGTTTGCTCTTCAATTTGAGCTTTATTTCGTCAAAATATGTAAATAAGTTTGGGAGATATGGCGAATAGTATGTAGTATATAGTAACAATGGATAACAATATAATATATATGTAGAATGACATATGCTATATTGTTGAATAGTTGCCTAACAACATATATATTCCAAATAGGAGAGTTTTTAAAAAAATTGAAGAAATTAGTGGTTGAAGCCATACATTTTCCAGTTACAACGAGTGTCACGTGGTCTCATCATCCGTGAGAGGGTTAACAATTTTTTCTAGAGCAACAGGTTCTACGTTCATTTTTTAATGCAGTTTGTAGGAATTTGTGCATTTATTTTCCGCTGATGATGTGTAGAACATTTAGTTAGCATATTTGGTTGAGATTTGGAAAAAATATACAGGGTGATGCAAAATTCAGCTTTGTAGTACAGAAAGTATAAATTGGTTTTCATTATGTGAAGAAAGTGCATATATTAACGAATGTCCTGTATGTACTTCTGAATGGCACAGTAACATATTCCTCTTTTATCATTCGTTAAACACAGTATGGTGTGTCAAAGCCACATATAATGGAATCGAATCTGTTTTATTTTGAAAAAAACTAAAAAAGAGAAACAAACGTTGTAACAGGAATTTCAACGTTTCTTCAAGCGCAAAGGACCTTTATCGCAACCGTACAAAATGGATAGGTTTGCTCTTCAATTTGAGCTTTATTTCGTCAAAATATGTAAATAAGTTTGGGAGATATGGCGAATAGTATGTAGTATATAGTAACAATGGATAACAATATAATATATATGTAGAATGACATATGCTATATTGTTGAATAGTTGCCTAACAACATATATGTACCAAATAGGAGAGTTTTTTAAAAAAAATTGAAGAAATTAGTGGTTGAAGCCATACATTTTCCAGTTACAACGAGTGTCACGTGGTCTCATCAGCCGTGAGAGGGTTAACTATTTCTTCTAAAGCAACAGGTACTACGTTCATTTTTTTTGTGCAGTTTGTAGTAATTTGTGCATTTATTTTCCGCTGATGATGTGTAGAACACTTAGTTAGCATATTTGGTTGAGATTTGGAAAAAATATACAGGGTGATGCAAAATTCAACTTTGTAGTACAGAAAGTATAAATTGGTTTTCAAAATAGGAAGAAAGTGCATATATTAACGACTGCCCTGTATGTACTTCTGAATGGCATTGTAACGTATTCCTCTTTTATCATTCGTTAACCACAGTATGGTGTGTCAAAGCCACATATAATGGAATCGAATCTGTTTTATTTTGAAAAAACTAAAAAAGAGAAACAAATGTTAGAAGAGTAACTTTAACGTTCCTTCAAGGGCAAAGGACACTTATCGCAACAGGACAAAATGGAGGGGTTTGCTCTTCAATTTTAGCTTTATTTCGTCAAAATATGTAAATAAGTTTGGGAGATATGGCGAATAGTATGTAGTATATAGTAACAATGATTAACAATATAATATATATGTAGAATGACATATGCTATATTGTTGAATAGTTGCATAACAAAATATATATACCAAATAGGAGAATTTTTTTAAAAAAATTGAAGAAATTAGTGGTTGAAGCCATACATTTTCCAGTTACAACGAGTGTCACGTGGTCTCATCAGCCGTGAGAGGGTTAACTATTTCTTCTAAAGCAACAGGTACTACGTTCATTTTTTTTGTGCAGTTTGTAGTAATTTGTGCATTTATTTTCCCGTGATGATGTGTAGAACATTTAGTTAGTATATTTAGTTGAGATTTGGAAAAAATATACAGGGAGATGCAAAATTCAGCTTTGTAGTACAGAAAGTATAAATTGGTTTTCAAAATGTGAAGAAAGTGCATATATTAACGAATGTCCTTATGTACTTCTGAATGGCACAGTAACATATTCCTCTTTTATCATTCGTTAACCACAGTATGGTGTGTCAAAGCCACATATAATGGAATCGAATCTGTTTTATTTTGAAAAAACTAAAAATGAGAAACAAACCGTATAGGAGGAATTTTAACGTTTCTTCAAGGGCAAAGGACCTTAGCGCAACCGTACAAAATGGAGGGGTTTCCTCTTCAATTTTAGCTTTATTTCGTCAAAATATGTAAATAAGTTTGGGAGATATGGCGAATAGTATGTAGTATATAGTAACAATGATTAACAATATAATATATATGTAGAATGATATATGCTATATAGTTGAATAGTTGCCTAACAACACATTTATACCAAATAGGGGAGTTTTTAAAAAGAAATGAAGAAATTAGTGGTTGAAGCCATACATTTTCCACTTACAACGATTGTCACGTTGTCTCATCAGCCGTGAGAGGGTTAACTATTTCTTCTAAAGCAACAGGTACTACGTTCATTTTTTGTGTGCAGTTTAAAATAATTTGTGCATTTATTTTCCGCTGATGATGTGTAGAACATTTAGTTAGCATATTTGGTTGAGATTTGGAAAAAATATACAGGGTGATGCAAAATTCAGCTTTGTAGTACAGAAAGTATAAATTGGTTTTCATTATGTGAAGAAAGTGCATATATTAACGAATGTCCTGTATGTACTTCTGAATGGCACAGTAACATATTCCTCTTTTATCATTCGTTAAACACAGTATGGTGTGTCAAAGCCACATATAATGGAATCGAATCTGTTTTATTTTGAAAAAAACTAAAAAACAGAAACAAACGTTATAAGAGGAATTTTAATGTTTCTTCAAGAGCAAAGGACCTTTGTCGCAACCGTACAAAATGGATAGGTTTGCTCTTCAATGTGAGCTTTATTTCGTCAAAATATGTAAATAAGTTTGGGAGATATGGCGAATAGTATGTAGTATATAGTAACAATGGATAACAATATAATATATATGTAGAATGACATATGCTATATTGTTGAATAGTTGCCTAACAACATATATGTACCAAATAGGAGAGTTTTTAAAAAAACAAATTGAAGAAATTAGTGGTTGAAGCCATACATTTTCCAGTTACAACGAGTGTCACGTGGTCTCATCAGCCGTGAGAGGGTTAACTATTTCTTCTAAAGCAACAGGTACTACGTTCATTTTTTAATGCAGTTTGTAGTAATTTTTGCATTTATTTTCCCGTGATGATGTATAGAACATTTAGTTAGTATATTTAGTTGAGATTTGGAAAAAATATACAGGGAGATGCAAAATTCAGCTTTGTAGTACAGAAAGTATAAATTGGTTTTCAAAATGTGAAGAAAGTGCATATATTAACGAATGCCCTGTATGTACTTCTGAATGGTACAGTAACATATTCCTCTTTTATCATTCGTTAACCACAGTATGGTGTGTCAAAGCCACATATAATGGAATCGAATCTGTTTTATTTTGAAAAAACTAAAAATGAGAAACAAACCGAATAGGATGAAATTTTAACGTTTCTTCAAGGGCAAAGGACCTTAGCGCAACCGTACAAAATGGAGGGGTTTCCTCTTCAATTTTAGCTTTATTTCGTCAAAATATGTAAATAAGTTTGGGAGATATGGCGAATAGTATGTAGTATATAGTAAGAATGATTAACAATATAATATATATGTAGAATGATATATGCTATATTGTTGAATAGTTGCCTAACAACACATTTATACCAAATAGGGGAGTTTTTAAAAAAATTGAAGAAATTAGTGGTTGAAGCCATACATTTTCCAGTTACAACGATTGTCACGTTGTCTCATCAGCCGTGAGAGGGTTAACTATTTCTTCTAAAGCAACTGGTACTACGTTCATTTTTTTTGTGCAGTTTGTAGTAATTTGTGCATTAGTTTCCCATGATGATGTGTAGAACATTTAGTTAGCATATTTGGTTGAGATTTGGAAAAAATATACAGGGTGATGCAAAATTCAGCTTTGTAGTGCAGAAAGTTTAACTTGGTTTTCAAAATGTGAAGAAAGTGCATATATTAACGAATGCCCTGTATGTACTTCTGAATGGAACACTAACATACTCCCCTTTTATCATTCGTTAACCATAGTATGGTGTGTCAAAGCCACATATAATGGAATCGAATCTGTTTTATTTTGAAAAAAACTAAAAAACAGAAACAAACGTTATAAGAGGAATTTTAATGTTTCTTCAAGAGCAAAGGACCTTTGTCGCAACCGTACAAAATGGATGTGTTTGCTCTTCAATTTTAGCTTTATTTCGTCAAAATATGTAAATAAGTTTGGGAGATAAGGCGAATAGTATGTAGTATATAGTAACAATGTATAACAATATAATAAATATGTAGAATGACATATGCTATATTGTTGAATAGTTGCCTAACAACATATATGTACCAAATAGGAGAGTTTTTTAAAAAAAAATTGAAGAAATTAGTGGTTGAAGCCATACATTTTCCAGTTACAACGAGTGTCACGTGGTCTCATCAGCCGTGAGAGGGTTAACTATTTCTTCTAAAGCAACAGGTACTACGTTCATTTTTTAATGCAGTTTGTAGGAATTTGTGCATTTATTTTCCGCTGATGATGTGTAGAACATTTATTTAGCATATTTGGTTGAGATTTGGAAAAAATATACAGGGTGATGCAAAATTCAGCTTTGTAGTACAGAAAGTATAAATTGGTTTTCAAAATGTGAAGAAAGTGCATATATTAACGAATGTCATGTATGTACTTCTGAATGGCACAGTAACATATTCCTCTTTTATCATTCGTTAACCACAGTATGGTGTGTCAAAGCCACATATAATGGAATCGAATCTGTTTTATTTTGAAAAAAACTAAAAAAGAGAAACAAACGTTGTAACAGGAATTTTAACGTTTCTTCAAGGGCAAAGGACCTTTATAACAACCGTACAAAATGGATAGGTTTGCTCTTCAATTTGAGCTTTATTTCGTCAAAATATGTAAATAAGTTTGGGAGATATGGCGAATAGTATGTAGTATATAGTAACAATGGATAACAATATAATATATATGTAGAATGACATATGCTATATTGTTGAATAGTTGCCTAACAACATATATATTCCAAATAGGAGAGTTTTTAAAAAAATTGAAGAAATTAGTGGTTGAAGCCATACATTTTCCAGTTACAACGAGTGTCACGTGGTCTCATCATCCGTGAGAGGGTTAACAATTTTTTCTAGAGCAACAGGTTCTACGTTCATTTTTTAATGAAGTTTGTAGGAATTTGTGCATTTATTTTCCGCTGATGATGTGTAGAACATTTAGTTAGCATATTTGGTTGAGATTTGGAAAAAATATACAGGGTGATGCAAAATTCAGCTTTGTAGTACAGAAAGTATAAATTGGTTTTCATTATGTGAAGAAAGTGCATATATTAACGAATGTCCTGTATGTACTTCTGAATGGCACAGTAACATATTCCTCTTTTATCATTCGTTAAACACAGTATGGTGTGTCAAAGCCACATATAATGGAATCGAATCTGTTTTATTTTGAAAAAAACTAAAAAAGAGAAACAAACGTTGTAAAAGGAATTTTAACGTTTCTTCAAGCGCAAAGGACCTTTATCGCAACCGTACAAAATGGATAGGTTTGCTCTTCAATTTGAGCTTTATTTCGTCAAAATATGTAAATAAGTTTAGGAGATATGGCGAATAGTATGTAGTATATAGTAACAATGGATAACAATATAATATATATGTAGAATGACATATGCTATATTGTTGAATAGTTGCCTAACAACATATATATACCAAATAGGAGAATTTTTTTAAAAAAATTGAAGAAATTAGTGGTTGAAGCCATACATTTTCCAGTTACAACGAGTGTCACGTGGTCTCATCAGCCGTGAGAGGGTTAACTATTTCTTCTAAAGCAACAGGTACTACGTTAATTTTTTTTGTGCAGTTTGTAGTAATTTGTGCATTTATTTTCCGCTGATGATGTGTAGAACACTTAGTTAGCATATTTGGTTGAGATTTGGAAAAAATATACAGGGTGATGCAAAATTCAACTTTGTAGTACAGAAAGTATAAATTGGTTTTCAAAATAGGAAGAAAGTGCATATATTAACGACTGCCCTGTATGTACTTCTGAATGGCATAGTAACGTATTCCTCTTTTATCATTCGTTAACCACAGTATGGTGTGTCAAAGCCACATATAATGGAATCGAATCTGTTTTATTTTGAAAAAACTAAAAAAGAGAAACAAATGTTAGAAGAGTAACTTTAACGTTCCTTCAAGGGCAAAGGACACTTATCGCAACAGGACAAAATGGAGGGGTTTGCTCTTCAATTTTAGCTTTATTTCGTCAAAATATGTAAATAAGTTTGGGAGATATGGCGAATAGTATGTAGTATATAGTAACAATGATTAACAATATAATATATATGTAGAATGACATATGCTATATTGTTGAATAGTTGCCTAACAACATATATATACCAAATAGGAGAATTTTTTTAAAAAAATTGAAGAAATTAGTGGTTGAAGCCATACATTTTCCAGTTACAACGAGTGTCACGTGGTCTCATCAGCCGTGAGAGGGTTAACTATTTCTTCTAAAGCAACAGGTACTACGTTCATTTTTTTTTGTGCAGTTTGTAGTAATTTGTGCATTTATTTTCCCGTGATGATGTGTAGAACATTTAGTTAGTATATTTAGTTGAGATTTGGAAAAAATATACAGGGAGATGCAAAATTCAGCTTTGTAGTACAGAAAGTATAAATTGGTTTTCAAAATGTGAAGAAGGTGCATATATTAACGAATGTCCTTATGTACTTCTGAATGGCACAGTAACATATTCCTCTTTTATCATTCGTTAACCACAGTATGGTGTGTCAAAGCCACATATAATGGAATCGAATCTGTTTTATTTTGAAAAAACTAAAAATGAGAAACAAACCGTATAGGAGGAATTTTAACGTTTCTTCAAGGGCAAAGGACCTTAGCGCAACCGTACAAAATGGAGGGGTTTCCTCTTCAATTTTAGCTTTATTTCGTCAAAATATGTAAATAAGTTTGGGAGATATGGCGAATAGTATGTAGTATATAGTAACAATGATTAACAATATAATATATATGTAGAATGATATATGCTATATAGTTGAATAGTTGCCTAACAACACATTTATACCAAATAGGGGAGTTTTTAAAAAGAAATGAAGAAATTAGTGGTTGAAGCCATACATTTTCCAGTTACAACGATTGTCACGTTGTCTCATCAGCCGTGAGAGGGTTAACTATTTCTTCTAAAGCAACAGGTACTACGTTCATTTTTTTTGTGCAGTTTGTAATAATTTGTGCATTTATTTTCCGCTGATGATGTGTAGAACATTTAGTTAGCATATTTGGTTGAGATTTGGAAAAAATATACAGGGTGATGCAAAATTCAGCTTTGTAGTGCAGAAAGTTTAACTTGGTTTTCAAAATGTGAAGAAAGTGCATATATTCACGAATGCCCTGTATGTACTTCTGAATGGCACACTAACATACTCCCCTTTTATCATTCGTTAACCATAGTGTGGTGTGTCAAAGCCACATATAATGGAATCGAATCTGTTTTATTTTGAAAAAAACTAAAAAACAGAAACAAACGTTATAAGAGGAATTTTAATGTTTCTTCAAGGGCAAAGGACCTTTATTGCAACCGTACAAAATGGATGGGTTTGCTCTTCAATTTGAGCTTTATTTCGTCAAAATATGTAAATAAGTTTGGGAGATATGGCGAATAGTATGTAGTATATAGTAACAATGTATAACAATATAATATATATGTAGAATGACATATGCTATATTGTTGAATAGTTGCCTAACAACATATATGTACCAAATAGGAGAGTTTTTTAAAAAAAAATTGAAGAAATTAGTGGTTGAAGCCATACATTTTCCAGTTACAACGAGTGTCACGTGGTCTCATCAGCCGTGAGAGGGTTAACTATTTCTTCTAAAGCAACAGGTACTACGTTCATTTTTTAATGCAGTTTGTACGAATTTGTGCATTTATTTTCCGCTGATGATGTGTAGAACATTTAGTTAGCATATTTGGTTGAGATTTGGAAAAAATATACAGGGTGATGCAAAATTCAGCTTTGTAGTACAGAAAGTATAAATTGGTTTTCAAAATGTGAAGAAAGTGCATATATTAACGAATGTCCTGTATGTACTTCTGAATGGCACAGTAACATATTCCTCTTTTATCATTCGTTAACCATAGTATGGTGTGTCAAACCACATATAATGGAATCGAATCTGTTTTATTTTGAAAAAAACTAAAAAACAGAAACAAACGTTATAAGAGGAATTTTAATGTTTCTTCAAGAGCAAAGGACCTTTGTCGCAACCGTACAAAATGGATGTGTTTGCTCTTCAATTTTAGCTTTATTTCGTCAAAATATGTGAATAAGTTTGGGAGATAAGGCGAATAGTATGTAGTATATAGTAACAATGTATAACAATATAATAAATATGTAGAATGACATATGCTATATTGTTGAATAGTTGCCTAACAACATATATGTACCAAATAGGAGAGTTTTTTAAAAAAAAATTGAAGAAATTAGTGGTTGAAGCCATACATTTTCCAGTTACAACGAGTGTCACGTGGTCTCATCAGCCGTGAGAGGGTTAACTATTTCTTCTAAAGCAACAGGTACTACGTTCATTTTTTAATGCAGTTTGTAAGAATTTGTGCATTTATTTTCCGCTGATGATGTGTAGAACATTTAGTTAGCATATTTGGTTGAGATTTGGAAAAAATATACAGGGTGATGCAAAATTCAGCTTTGTAGTACAGAAAGTATAAATTGGTTTTCAAAATGTGAAGAAAGTGCATATATTAACGAATGTCATGTATGTACTTCTGAATGGCACAGTAACATATTCCTCTTTTATCATTCGTTAACCACAGTATGGTGTGTCAAAGCCACATATAATGGAATCGAATCTGTTTTATTTTGAAAAAAACTAAAAAAGAGAAACAAACGTTGTAACAGGAATTTTAACGTTTCTTCAAGGGCAAAGGACCTTTATAACAACCGTACAAAATGGATAGGTTTGCTCTTCAATTTGAGCTTTATTTCGTCAAAATATGTAAATAAGTTTGGGAGATATGGCGAATAGTATGTAGTATATAGTAACAATGGATAACAATATAATATATATGTAGAATGACATATGCTATATTGTTGAATAGTTGCCTAACAACATATATATACCAAATAGGAGAGTTTTTAAAAAAATTGAAGAAATTAGTGGTTGAAGCCATACATTTTCCAGTTACAACGAGTGTCACGTGGTCTCATCATCCGTGAGAGGGTTAACAATTTTTTCTAGAGCAACAGGTTCTACGTTCATTTTTTAATGCAGTTTGTAGGAATTTGTGCATTTATTTTCCGCTGATGATGTGTAGAACATTTAGTTAGCATATTTGGTTGAGATTTGGAAAAAATATACAGGGTGATGCAAAATTCAGCTTTGTAGTACAGAAAGTATAAATTGGTTTTCATTATGTGAAGAAAGTGCATATATTAACGAATGTCCTGTATGTACTTCTGAATGGCACAGTAACATATTCCTCTTTTATCATTCGTTAAACACAGTATGGTGTGTCAAAGCCACATATAATGGAATCGAATCTGTTTTATTTTGAAAAAAACTAAAAAAGAGAAACAAAGGTTGTAACAGGAATTTTAACGTTTCTTCAAGCGCAAAGGACCTTTATCGCAACCGTACAAAATGGATAGGTTTGCTCTTCAATTTGAGCTTTATTTCGTCAAAATATGTAAATAAGTTTGGGAGATATGGCGAATAGTATGTAGTATATAGTAACAATGGATAACAATATAATATATATGTAGAATGACATATGCTATATTGTTGAATAGTTGCCTAACAACATATATGTACCAAATAGGAGAGTTTTTTAAAAAAAAATTGAAGAAATTAGTGGTTGAAGCCATACATTTTCCAGTTACAACGAGTGTCACGTGGTCTCATCAGCCGTGAGAGGGTTAACTATTTCTTCTAAAGCAACAGGTACTACGTTCATTTTTTTTGTGCAGTTTGTAGTAATTTGTGCATTTATTTTCCGCTGATGATGTGTAGAACACTTAGTTAGCATATTTGGTTGAGATTTGGAAAAAATATACAGGGTGATGCAAAATTCAGCTTTGTAGTACAGAAAGTATAAATTGGTTTTCAAAATAGGAAGAAAGTGCGTATATTAACGACTGCCCTGTATGTACTTCTGAATGGCATAGTAACGTATTCCTCTTTTATCATTCGTTAACCACAGTATGGTGTGTCAAAGCCACATATAATGGAATCGAATCTGTTTTATTTTGAAAAAACTAAAAAAGAGAAACAAATGTTAGAAGAGTAACTTTAACGTTCCTTCAAGGGCAAAGGACACTTATCGCAACAGGACAAAATGGAGAGGTTTGCTCTTCAATTTTAGCTTTATTTCGTCAAAATATGTAAATAAGTTTGGGAGATATGGCGAATAGTATGTAGTATATAGTAACAATGATTAACAATATAATATATATGTAGAATGACATATGCTATATTGTTGAATAGTTGCCTAACAACATATATATACCAAATAGGAGAGTTTTTTTAAAAAAATTGAAGAAATTAGTGGTTGAAGCCATACATTTTCCAGTTACAACGAGTGTCACGTGGTCTCATCAGCCGTGAGAGGGTTAACTATTTTTTCTAAAGCAACAGGTACTACGTTCATTTTTTTTGTGCAGTTTGTAGTAATTTGTGCATTTATTTTCCCGTGATGATGTGTAGAACATTTAGTTAGTATATTTAGTTGAGATTTGGAAAAAATATACAGGGAGATGCAAAATTCAGCTTTGTAGTACAGAAAGTATAAATTGGTTTTCAAAATGTGAAGAAAGTGCATATATTAACGAATGTCCTTATGTACTTCTGAATGGCACAGTAACATATTCCTCTTTTATCATTCGTTAACCACAGTATGGTGTGTCAAAGCCACATATAATGGAATCGAATCTGTTTTATTTTGAAAAAACTAAAAATGAGAAACAAACCGTATAGGAGGAATTTTAACGTTTCTTCAAGGGCAAAGGACCTTAGCGCAACCGTACAAAATGGAGGGGTTTCCTCTTCAATTTTAGCTTTATTTCGTCAAAATATGTAAATAAGTTTGGGAGATATGGCGAATAGTATGTAGTATATAGTAACAATGATTAACAATATAATATATATGTAGAATGATATATGCTATATAGTTGAATAGTTGCCTAACAACACATTTATACCAAATAGGGGAGTTTTTAAAAAGAAATGAAGAAAATAGTGGTTGAAGCCATACATTTTCCAGTTACAACGATTGTCACGTTGTCTCATCAGCCGTGAGAGGGTTAACTATTTCTTCTAAAGCAACAGGTACTACGTTCATTTTTTTTGTGCAGTTTGTAATAATTTGTGCATTTATTTTCCGCTGATGATGTGTAGAACATTTAGTTAGCATATTTGGTTGAGATTTGGAAAAAATATACAGGGTGATGCAAAATTCAGCTTTGTAGTGCAGAAAGTTTAACTTGGTTTTCAAAATGTGAAGAAAGTGCATATATTAACGAATGCCCTGTATGTACTTCTGAATGGCACACTAACATACTCCCCTTTTATCATTCGTTAACCATAGTGTGGTGTGTCAAAGCCACATATAATGGAATCGAATCTGTTTTATTTTGAAAAAAACTAAAAAACAGAAACAAACGTTATAAGAGGAATTTTAATGTTTCTTCAAGGGCAAAGGACCTTTGTTGCAACCGTACAAAATGGATGGGTTTGCTCTTCAATTTGAGCTTTATTTCGTCAAAATATGTAAATAAGTTTGGGAGATATGGCGAATAGTATGTAGTATATAGTAACAATGTATAACAATATAATATATATGTAGAATGACATATGCTATATTGTTGAATAGTTGCCTAACAACATATATGTACCAAATAGGAGAGTTTTTTAAAAAAAAATTGAAGAAATTAGTGGTTGAAGCCATACATTTTCCAGTTACAACGAGTGTCACGTGGTCTCATCAGCCGTGAGAGGGTTAACTATTTCTTCTAAAGCAACAGGTACTACGTTCATTTTTTAATGCAGTTTGTACGAATTTGTGCATTTATTTTCCGCTGATGATGTGTAGAACATTTAGTTAGCATATTTGGTTGAGATTTGGAAAAAATATACAGGGTGATGCAAAATTCAGCTTTGTAGTACAGAAAGTATAAATTGGTTTTCAAAATGTGAAGAAAGTGCATATATTAACGAATGTCCTGTATGTACTTCTGAATGGCACAGTAACATATTCCTCTTTTATCATTCGTTAACCACAGTATGGTGTGTCAAAGCCACATATAATGGAATCGAATCTGTTTTATTTTGAAAAAAACTAAAAAAGAGAAACAAACGTTGTAACAGGAATTTTAACGTTCCTTCAAGGGCAAAGGACACTTATCGCAACAGGACAAAATGGAGGGGTTTCCTCTTCAATTTTAGCTTTATTTCGTCAAAATATGTAAATAAGTTTGGGAGATATGGCGAATAGTATGTAGTATATAGTAACAATGGATAACAATATAATATATATGTAGAATTTCATATGCTATATTGTTGAATAGTTGCCTAACAACATATATATACCAAATAGGAGAGTTTTTAAAAAAAATTGAAGAAATTAGTGGTTGAAGCCATACATTTTCCAGTTACAACGAGTGTCACGTGGTCTCATCAGCCGTGAGAGGGTTAACTATTTCTTCTAAAGCAACAGGTACTACGTTCATTTTTTTTGTGCAGTTTGTAGTAATTTGTGCATTTATTTTCCGCTGATGATGTGTAGAACACTTAGTTAGCATATTTGGTTGAGATTTGGAAAAAATATACAGGGTGATGCAAAATTCAACTTTGTAGTACAGAAAGTATAAATTGGTTTTCAAAATAGGAAGAAAGTGCATATATTAACGACTGCCCTGTATGTACTTCTGAATGGCATAGTAACGTATTCCTCTTTTATCATTCGTTAACCACAGTATGGTGTGTCAAAGCCACATATAATGGAATCGAATCTGTTTTATTTTGAAAAAAACTAAAAAAGAGAAACAAATGTTAGAAGAGTAACTTTAACGTTCCTTCAAGGGCAAAGGACACTTATCGCAACAGGACAAAATGGAGGGGTTTGCTCTTCAATTTTAGCTTTATTTCGTCAAAATATGTAAATAAGTTTGGGAGATATGGCGAATAGTATGTAGTATATAGTAAGAATGATTAACAATATAATATATATGTAGAATGACATATGCTATATTGTTGAATAGTTGCCTAACAACATATATATACCAAATAGGAGAGTTTTTTTAAAAAAATTGAAGAAATTAGTGGTTGAAGCCATACATTTTCCAGTTACAACGAGTGTCACGTGGTCTCATCAGCCGTGAGAGGGTTAACTATTTCTTCTAAAGCAACAGGTACTACGTTAATTTTTTTTGTGCAGTTTGTAGTAATTTGTGCATTTATTTTCCCGTGATGATGTGTAGAACATTTAGTTAGTATATTTAGTTGAGATTTGGAAAAAATATACAGGGAGATGCAAAATTCAGCTTTGTAGTACAGAAAGTATAAATTGGTTTTCAAAATGTGAAGAAAGTGCATATATTAACGAATGTCCTTATGTACTTCTGAATGGCACAGTAACATATTCCTCTTTTATCATTCGTTAACCACAGTATGGTGTGTCAAAGCCACATATAATGGAATCGAATCTGTTTTATTTTGAAAAAACTAAAAATGAGAAACAAACCGTATAGGAGGAATTTTAACGTTTCTTCAAGGGCAAAGGACCTTAGCGCAACCGTACAAAATGGAGGGGTTTCCTCTTCAATTTTAGCTTTATTTCGTCAAAATATGTAAATAAGTTTGGGAGATATGGCGAATAGTATGTAGTATATAGTAACAATGATTAACAATATAATATATATGTAGAATGATATATGCTATATAGTTGAATAGTTGCCTAACAACACATTTATACCAAATAGGGGAGTTTTTAAAAAGAAATGAAGAAATTAGTGGTTGAAGCCATACATTTTCCAGTTACAACGATTGTCACGTTGTCTCATCAGCCGTGAGAGGGTTAACTATTTCTTCTAAAGCAACAGGTACTACGTTCATTTTTTTTGTGCAGTTTGTAATAATTTGTGCATTTATTTTCCGCTGATGATGTGTAGAACATTTAGTTAGCATATTTGGTTGAGATTTGGAAAAAATATACAGGGTGATGCAAAATTCAGCTTTGTAGTGCAGAAAGTTTAACTTGGTTTTCAAAATGTGAAGAAAGTGCATATATTAACGAATGCCCTGTATGTACTTCTGAATGGCACACTAACATACTCCCCTTTTATCATTCGTTAACCATAGTGTGGTGTGTCAAAGCCACATATAATGGAATCGAATCTGTTTTATTTTGAAAAAAACTAAAAAACAGAAACAAACGTTATAAGAGGAATTTTAATGTTTCTTCAAGGGCAAAGGACCTTTATTGCAACCGTACAAAATGGATTGGTTTGCTCTTCAATTTTAGCTTTATTTCGTCAAAATATGTAAATAAGTTTGGGAGATATGGCGAATAGTATGTAGTATATAGTAACAATGTATAACAATATAATATATATGTAGAATGACATATGATATATTGTTGAATAGTTGCCTAACAACATATATGTACCAAATAGGAGAGTTTTTTAAAAAAAATTGAAGAAATTAGTGGTTGAAGCCATACATTTTCCAGTTACAACGAGTGTCACGTGGTCTCATCAGCCGTGAGAGGGTTAACTATTTCTTCTAAAGCAACAGGTACTACGTTCATTTTTTAATGCAGTTTGTACGAATTTGTGCATTTATTTTCCGCTGATGATGTGTAGAACATTTAGTTAGCATATTTGGTTGAGATTTGGAAAAAATATACAGGGTGATGCAAAATTCAGCTTTGTAGTACAGAAAGTATAAATTGGTTTTCAAAATGTGAAGAAAGTGCATATATTAACGAATGTCCTGTATGTACTTCTGAATGGCACAGTAACATATTCCTCTTTTATCATTCGTTAACCACAGTATGGTGTGTCAAAGCCACATATAATGGAATCGAATCTGTTTTATTTTGAAAAAAACTAAAAAAGAGAAACAAACGTTGTAACAGGAATTTTAACGTTCCTTCAAGGGCAAAGGACACTTATCGCAACAGGACAAAATGGAGGGGTTTCCTCTTCAATTTTAGCTTTATTTCGTCAAAATATGTAAATAAGTTTGGGAGATATGGCGAATAGTATGTAGTATATAGTAACAATGGATAACAATATAATATATATGTAGAATTTCATATGCTATATTGTTGAATAGTTGCCTAACAACATATATATACCAAATAGGAGAGTTTTTAAAAAAAATTGAAGAAATTAGTGGTTGAAGCCATACATTTTCCAGTTACAACGAGTGTCACGTGGTCTCATCAGCCGTGAGAGGGTTAACTATTTCTTCTAAAGCAACAGGTACTACGTTCATTTTTTAATGCAGTTTGTAGTAATTTGAGCATTTATTTTCCCGTGATGATGTGTAGAACATTTAGTTAGTATATTTAGTTGAGATTTGGAAAAAATATACAGGGAGATGCAAAATTCAGCTTTGTAGTACAGAAAGTATAAATTGGTTTTCAAAATAGGAAGAAAGTGCATATATTAACGACTGCCCTGTATGTACTTCTGAATGGCATAGTAACGTATTCCTCTTTTATCATTCGTTAACCACAGTATGGTGTGTCAAAGCCACATATAATGGAATCGAATCTGTTTTATTTTGAAAAAAACTAAAAAAGAGAAACAAATGTTAGAAGAGTAACTTTAACGTTCCTTTAAGGGCAAAGGACACTTATCGCAACAGGACAAAATGGAGGGGTTTGCTCTTCAATTTTAGCTTTATTTCGTCAAAATATGTAAATAAGTTTGGGAGATATGGCGAATAGTATGTAGTATATAGTAACAATGGATAACAATATAATATATATGTAGAATGACATATGCTATATTGTTGAATAGTTGCCTAACAACATATATGTACCAAATAGGAGAGTTTTTAAAAAAACAAATTGAAGAAATTAGTGGTTGAAGCCATACATTTTCCAGTTACAACGAGTGTCACGTGGTCTCATCAGCCGTGAGAGGGTTAACTATTTCTTCTAAAGCAACAGGTACTACGTTCATTTTTTAATGCAGTTTGTAGTAATTTTTGCATTTATTTTCCCGTGATGATGTATAGAACATTTAGTTAGTATATTTAGTTGAGATTTGGAAAAAATATACAGGGTGATGCAAAATTCAGCTTTGTAGTACAGAAAGTATAAATTGGTTTTCAAAATGTGAAGAAAGTGCATATATTAACGAATGCCCTGTATGTACTTCTGAATGGCACACTAACATATTCCTCTTTTATCATTCGTTAACCACAGTATGGTGTGTCAAAGCCACATATAATGGAATCGAATCTGTTTTATTTTGAAAAAACTAAAAATGAGAAACAAACCGTATAGGATGAAATTTTAACGTTTCTTCAAGAGCAAAGGACCTTAGCGCAACCGTACAAAATGGAGGGGTTTCCTCTTCAATTTTAGCTTTATTTCGTCAAAATATGTAAATAAGTTTGGGAGATATGGCGAATAGTATGTAGTATATAGTAACAATGATTAACAATATAATATATATGTAGAATGATATATGCTATATAGATGAATAGTTGCCTAACAACACATTTATACCAAATAGGGGAGTTTTTTAAAAAATTGAAGAAATTAGTGGTTGAAGCCATACATTTTCCAGTTACAACGATTGTCACGTTGTCTCATCAGCCGTGAGAGGGTTAACTATTTCTTCTAAAGCAACTGGTACTACGTTCATTTTTTTTGTGCAGTTTGTAGTAATTTGTGCATTAGTTTCCCATGATGATGTGTAGAACATTTAGTTAGCATATTTGGTTGAGATTTGGAAAAAATATACAGGGTGATGCAAAATTCAGCTTTGTAGTACAGAAAGTATAAATTGGTTTTCAAAATGTGAAGAAAGTGCATATATTAATGAATGTCCTGTATGTACTTCTGAATGGCACAGTAACATATTCCTCTTTTATCATTCGTTAACCACAGTATGGTGTGTCAAAGCCACATATAATGGAATCGAATCTGTTTTATTTTGAAAAAAACTAAAAAAGAGAAACAAACGTTGTAACAGGAATTTTAACGTTTCTTCAAGGGCAAAGGACCTTTATAACAACCGTACAAAATGGATAGGTTTGCTCTTCAAATTGAGCTTTATTTCGTCAAAATATGTAAATAAGTTTGGGAGATATGGCGAATAGTATGTAGTATATAGTAACAATGGATAACAATATAATATATATGTAGAATGACATATGCTATATTGTTGAATAGTTGCCTAACAACATATATATACCAAATAGGAGAGTTCTTAAAACAATTGAAGAAATTAGTGGTTGAAGCCATACATTTTCCAGTTACAACGAGTGTCACGTGGTCTCATCAGCCGTGAGAGGGTTAACTATTTCTTCTAAAGCAACAGGTACTACGTTCATTTTTTTTGTGCAGTTTGTAGTAATTTGTGCATTTATTTTCCGCTGATGATGTGTAGAACACTTAGTTAGCATATTTGGTTGAGATTTGGAAAAAATATACAGGGTGATGCAAAATTCAACTTTGTAGTACAGAAAGTATAAATTGGTTTTCAAAATAGGAAGAAAGTGCATATATTAACGACTGCCCTGTATGTACTTCTGAATGGCATAGTAACGTATTCCTCTTTTATCATTCGTTAACCACAGTATGGTGTGTCAAAGCCACATATAATGGAATCGAATCTGTTTTATTTTGAAAAAACTAAAAAAGAGAAACAAATGTTAGAAGAGTAACTTTAACGTTCCTTCAAGGGCAAAGGACACTTATCGCAACAGGACAAAATGGAGGGGTTTGCTCTTCAATTTTAGCTTTATTTCGTCAAAATATGTAAATAAGTTTGGGAGATATGGCGAATAGTATGTAGTATATAGTAACAATGATTAACAATATAATATATATGTAGAATGACATATGCTATATTGTAGAATAGTTGCCTAACAACATATATATACCAAATAGGAGAGTTTTTTTAAAAAAATTGAAGAAATTAGTGGTTGAAGCCATACATTTTCCAGTTACAACGAGTGTCACGTGGTCTCATCAGCCGTGAGAGGGTTAACTATTTCTTCTAAAGCAACAGGTACTACGTTCATTTTTTTTGTGCAGTTTGTAGTAATTTGTGCATTTATTTTCCCGTGATGATGTGTAGAACATTTAGTTAGTATATTTAGTTGAGATTTGGAAAAAATATACAGGGAGATGCAAAATTCAGCTTTGTAGTACAGAAAGTATAAATTGGTTTTCAAAATGTGAAGAAAGTGCATATATTAACGAATGTCCTGTATGTACTTCTGAATTGCACAGTAACATATTCCTCTTTTATCATTCGTTAACCATAGTATGGTGTGTCAAAGCCACATATAATGGAATCGAATCTGTTTTATTTTGAAAAAACTAAAAATGAGAAACAATCCGTATAGGAGGAATTTTAACGTTTCTTCAAGGGCAAAGGACCTTAGCGCAACCGTACAAAATGGAGGGGTTTCCTCTTCAATTTTAGCTTTATTTCGTCAAAATATGTAAATAAGTTTGGGAGATATGGCGAATAGTATGTAGTATATAGTAACAATGATTAACAATATAATATATATGTAGAATGATATATGCTATATAGTTGAATAGTTGCCTAACAACACATTTATACCAAATAGGGGAGTTTTTTTAAAAAAATGAAGAAATTAGTGGTTGAAGCCATACATTTTCCAGTTACAACGATTGTCACGTTGTCTCATCAGCCGTGAGAGGGTTAACTATTTCTTCTAAAGCAACAGGTACTACGTTCATTTTTTTTGTGCAGTTTGTAATAATTTGTGCATTTATTTTCCGCTGATGATGTGTAGAACCTTTAGTTAGCATATTTGGTTGAGATTTGGAAAAAATATACAGGGTGATGCAAAATTCAGCTTTGTAGTGCAGAAAGTTTAACTTGGTTTTCAAAATGTGAAGAAAGTGCATATATTAACGAATGCCCTGTATGTACTTCTGAATGGCACACTAACATACTCCCCTTTTATCATTCGTTAACCATAGTGTGGTGTGTCAAAGCCACATATAATGGAATCGAATCTGTTTTATTTTGAAAAAAACTAAAAAACAGAAACAAACGTTATAAGAGGAATTTTAATGTTTCTTCAAGGGCAAAGGACCTTTATCGCAACCGTACAAAATGGATGGGTTTGCTCTTCAATTTTAGCTTTATTTCGTCAAAATATGTAAATAAGTTTGGGAGATATGGCGAATAGTATGTAGTATATAGTAACAATGTATAACAATATAATATATATGTAGAATGACATATGCTATATTGTTGAATAGTTGCCTAACAACATATATGTACCAAATAGGAGAGTTTTTTAAAAAAAAATTGAAGAAATTAGTGGTTGAAGCCATACATTTTCCAGTTACAACGAGTGTCACGTGGTCTCATCAGCCGTGAGAGGGTTAACTATTTCTTCTAAAGCAACAGGTACTACGTTCATTTTTTAATGCAGTTTGTACGAATTTATGCATTTATTTTCCGCTGATGATGTGTAGAACATTTAGTTAGCATATTTGGTTGAGATTTGGAAAAAATATACAGGGTGATGCAAAATTCAGCTTTGTAGTACAGAAAGTATAAATTGGTTTTCAAAATGTGAAGAAAGTGCATATATTAACGAATGTCCTGTATGTACTTCTGAATGGCACAGTAACATATTCCTCTTTTATCATTCGTTAACCACAGTATGGTGTGTCAAAGCCACATATAATGGAATCGAATCTGTTTTATTTTGAAAAAAACTAAAAAAGAGAAACAAACGTTGTAACAGGAATTTTAACGTTTCTTCAAGGGCAAAGGACCTTTATCGCAACCGTACAAAATGGATAGGTTTGCTCTTCAATTTGAGCTTTATTTCGTCAAAATATGTAAATAAGTTTGGGAGATATGGCGAATAGTATGTAGTATATAGTAACAATGGATAACAATATAATATATATGTAGAATGACATATGCTATATTGTTGAATAGTTTCCTAACAACATATATGTACCAAATAGGAGAGTTTTTTAAAAAAAATTGAAGAAATTAGTGGTTGAAGCCATACATTTTCCAGTTACAACGAGTGTCACGTGGTCTCATCAGCCGTGAGAGGGTTAACTATTTCTTCTAAAGCAACAGGTACTACGTTCATTTTTTTTGTGCAGTTTGTAGTAATTTGTGCATTTATTTTCCGCTGATGATGTGTAGAACATTTAGTTAGCATATTTGGTTGAGATTTGGAAAAAATATACAGGGTGATGCAAAATTCAACTTTGTAGTACAGAAAGTATAAATTGGTTTTCAAAATAGGAAGAAAGTGCATATATTAACGACTGCCCTGTATGCACTTATGAATGGCACAGTAACATATTCCTCTTTTATCATCGTTAACCACAGTATGGTGTATCAAAGCCACATATAATGGAATCGAATCTGTTTTATTTTGAAAAAAACTAAAAAAGAGAAACAAACGTTGTAACAGGAATTTTAACGTTCCTTCAAGGGCAAAGGACACTTATCGCAACAGGACAAAATGGAGGGGTTTCCTCTTCAATTTTAGCTTTATTTCGTCAAAATATGTAAATAAGTTTGGGAGGTATGGCGAATAGTATGTAGTATATAGTAACAATGGATAACAATATAATATATATGTAGAATTTCATATGCTATATTGTTGAATAGTTGCCTAACAACATATATATACCAAATAGGAGAGTTTTTAAAAAAAATTGAAGAAATTAGTGGTTGAAGCCATACATTTTCCAGTTACAACGAGTGTCACGTGGTCTCATCAGCCGTGAGAGGGTTAACTATTTCTTCTAAAGCAACAGGTACTACGTTCATTTTTTAATGCAGTTTGTAGTAATTTGTGCATTTATTTTCCCGTGATGATGTGTAGAACATTTAGTTAGTATATTTAGTTGAGATTTGGAAAAAATATACAGGGAGATGCAAAATTCAGCTTTGTAGTACAGAAAGTATAAATTGGTTTTCAAAATAGGAAGAAAGTGCATATATTAACGACTGCCCTGTATGTACTTCTGAATGGCATAGTAACGTATTCCTCTTTTATCATTCGTTAACCACAGTATGGTGTGTCAAAGCCACATATAATGGAATCGAATCTGTTTTATTTTGAAAAAACTAAAAAAGAGAAACAAATGTTAGAAGAGTAACTTTAACGTTCCTTTAAGGGCAAAGGACACTTATCGCAACAGGACAAAATGGAGGGGTTTGCTCTTCAATTTTAGCTTTATTTCGTCAAAATATGTAAATAAGTTTGGGAGATATGGCGAATAGTATGTAGTATATAGTAACAATGGATAACAATATAATATATATGTAGAATGACATATGCTATATTGTTGAATAGTTGCCTAACAACATATATATACCAAATAGGAGAGTTTTTTTAAAAAAATTGAAGAAATTAGTGGTTGAAGCCATACATTTTCCAGTTACAACGAGTGTCACGTGGTCTCATCAGCCGTGAGAGGGCTAACTATTTCTTCTAAAGCAACAGGTACTACGTTCATTTTTTTTGTGCAGTTTGTAGTAATTTGTGCATTTATTTTCCCGTGATGATGTGTAGAACATTTAGTTAGTATATTTAGTTGAGATTTGGAAAAAATATACAGGGAGATGCAAAATTCAGCTTTGTAGTACAGAAAGTATAAATTGGTTTTCAAAATGTGAAGAAAGTGCATATATTAACGAATGCCCTGTATGTACTTCTGAATGGCACAGTAACATATTCCTCTTTTATCATTCGTTAACCACAGTATGGTGTGTCAAAGCCACATATAATGGAATCGAATCTGTTTTATTTAGAAAAAACTAAAAATGAGAAACAAACCGTATAGGAGGAATTTTAACGTTTCTTCAAGGGCAAAGGACCTTAGCGCAACCGTACAAAATGGAGGGGTTTCCTCTTCAATTTTAGCTTTATTTCGTCAAAATATGTAAATAAGTTTGGGAGATATGGCGAATAGTATGTAGTATATAGTAACAATGATTAACAATATAATATATATGTAGAATGATATATGCTATATAGTTGAATAGTTGCCTAACAACACATTTATACCAAATAGGGGAGTTTTTAAAAAAAATGAAGAAATTAGTGGTTGAAGCCATACATTTTCCAGTTACAACGATTGTCACGTTGTCTCATCAGCCGTGAGAGGGTTAACTATTTCTTCTAAAGCAACAGGTACTACGTTCATTTTTTTTTGTGCAGTTTGTAGTAATTTGTGCATTAGTTTCCCATGATGATGTGTAGAACATTTAGTTAGCATATTTGGTTGAGATTTGGAAAAAATATACAGGGTGATGCAAAATTCAGCTTTGTAGTGCAGAAAGTTTAACTTGGTTTTCAAAATGTGAAGAAAGTGCATATATTAACGAATGCCCTGTATGTACTTCTGAATGGCACACTAACATACTCCCCTTTTATCATTCGTTAACTATAGTGTGGTGTGTCAAAGCCACATATAATGGAATCGAATCTGTTTTATTTTGAAAAAAACTAAAAAACAGAAACAAACGTTATAAGAGGAATTTTAATGTTTCTTCAAGGGCAAAGGACCTTTATCGCAACCGTACAAAATGGATGGGTTTGCTCTTCAATTTGAGCTTTATTTCGTCAAAATATGTAAATAAGTTTGGGAGATATGGCGAATAGTATGTAGTATATAGTAACAATGGATAACAATATAATATATAAGTAGAATGACATATGCTATATTGTTGAATAGTTGCCTAACAACATATATGTACCAAATAGGAGAGTTTTTTAAAAAAAATTGAAGAAAGTAGTGGTTGAAGCCATACATTTTCCAGTTACAACGAGTGTCACGTGGTCTCATTAGCCGTGAGAGGGTTAACTATTTCTTCTAAAGCAACAGGTACTACGTTCATTTTTTTGTGCAGTTTGTAGTAATTTGTGCATTTATTTTCCGCTGATGATGTGTAGAACATTTAGTTAGCATATTTGGTTGAGATTTGGAAAAAATATACAGGGTGATGCAAAATTCAACTTTGTAGTACAGAAAGTATAAATTGGTTTTCAAAATAGGAAGAAAGTGCATATATTAACGACTGCCCTGTATGTACTTCTGAATGGCACAGTAACATATTCCTCTTTTATCATTCGTTAACCACAGTATGGTGTGTCAAAGCCACATATAATGGAATCGAATCTGTTTTATTTTGAAAAAAACTAAAAAAGAGAAACAAACGTTGTAACAGGAATTTTAACGTTCCTTCAAGGGCAAAGGACACTTATCGCAACAGGACAAAATGGAGGGGTTTCCTCTTCAATTTTAGCTTTATTTCGTCAAAATATGTAAATAAGTTTGGGAGATATGGCGAATAGTATGTAGTATATAGTAACAATGTATAACAATATAATATATATGTAGAATGACATATGCTATATTGTTGAATAGTTGCCTAACAACATATATGTACCAAATAGGAGAGTTTTTTAAAAAAAAATTGAAGAAATTAGTGGTTGAAGCCATACATTTTCCAGTTACAACGAGTGTCACGTGGTCTCATCAGCCGTGAGAGGGTTAACTATTTCTTCTAAAGCAACAGGTACTACGTTCATTTTTTAATGCAGTTTGTACGAATTTGTGCATTTATTTTCCGCTGATGATGTGTAGAACATTTAGTTAGCATATTTGGTTGAGATTTGGAAAAAATATACAGGGTGATGCAAAATTCAGCTTTGTAGTACAGAAAGTATAAATTGGTTTTCAAAATGTGAAGAAAGTGCATATATTAACGAATGTCCTGTATGTACTTCTGAATGGCACAGTAACATATTCCTCTTTTATCATTCGTTAACCACAGTATGGTGTGTCAAAGCCACATATAATGGAATCGAATCTGTTTTATTTTGAAAAAAACTAAAAAAGAGAAACAAACGTTGTAACAGGAATTTTAACGTTTCTTCAAGGGCAAAGGACCTTTATCGCAACCGTACAAAATGGATAGGTTTGCTCTTCAATTTGAGCTTTATTTCGTCAAAATATGTAAATAAGTTTGGGAGATATGGCGAATAGTATGTAGTATATAGTAACAATGGATAACAATATAATATATATGTAGAATGACATATGCTATATTGTTGAATAGTTGCCTAACAACATATATGTACCAAATAGGAGGGTTTTTTAAAAAAAATTGAAGAAATTAGTGGTTGAAGCCATACATTTTCCAGTTACAACGAGTGTCACGTGGTCTCATCAGCCGTGAGAGGGTTAACTATTTCTTCTAAAGCAACAGGTACTACGTTCATTTTTTTTGTGCAGTTTGTAGTAATTTGTGCATTTATTTTCCGCTGATGATGTGTAGAACATTTAGTTAGCATATTTGGTTGAGATTTGGAAAAAATATACAGGGTGATGCAAAATTCAACTTTGTAGTACAGAAAGTATAAATTGGTTTTCAAAATAGGAAGAAAGTGCATATATTAACGACTGCCCTGTATGTACTTCTGAATGGCACAGTAACATATTCCTCTTTTATCATTCGTTAACCACAGTATGGTGTGTCAAAGCCACATATAATGGAATCGAATCTGTTTTATTTTGAAAAAAACTAAAAAAGAGAAACAAACGTTGTAACAGGAATTTTAACGTTTCTTCAAGGGCAAGGGACCTTTATCGCAACCGTACAAAATGGATAGGTTTGCTCTTCAATTTGAGCTTTATTTCGTCAAAATATGTAAATAAGTTTGGGAGATATGGCGAATAGTATGTAGTATATAGTAACAATGGATAACAATATAATATATATGTAGAATGACATATGCTATATTGTTGAATAGTTGCCTAACAACATATATGTACCAAATAGGAGGGTTTTTTAAAAAAAATTGAAGAAATTAGTGGTTGAAGCCATACATTTTCCAGTTACAACGAGTGTCACGTGGTCTCATCAGCCGTGAGAGGGTTAACTATTTCTTCTAAAGCAACAGGTACTACGTTCATTTTTTTTGTGCAGTTTGTAGTAATTTGTGCATTTATTTTCCGCTGATGATGTGTAGAACATTTAGTTAGCATATTTGGTTGAGATTTGGAAAAAATATACAGGGTGATGCAAAATTCAACTTTGTAGTACAGAAAGTATAAATTGGTTTTCAAAATAGGAAGAAAGTGCATATATTAACGACTGCCCTGTATGTACTTCTGAATGGCACAGTAACATATTCCTCTTTTATCATTCGTTAACCACAGTATGGTGTGTCAAAGCCACATATAATGGAATCGAATCTGTTTTATTTTGAAAAAAACTAAAAAAGAGAAACAAACGTTGTAACAGGAATTTTAACGTTCCTTCAAGGGCAAAGGACACTTATCGCAACAGGACAAAATGGAGGGGTTTCCTCTTCAATTTTAGCTTTATTTCGTCAAAATATGTAAATAAGTTTGGGAGATATGGCGAATAGTATGTAGTATATAGTAACAATGGATAACAATATAATATATATGTAGAATGACATATGCTATATTGTTGAATAGTTGCCTAACAACATATATATACCAAATAGGAGAGTTTTTAAAAAAAATTGAAGAAATTAGTGGTTGAAGCCATACATTTTCCAGTTACAACGAGTGTCACGTGGTCTCATCAGCCGTGAGAGGGTTAACTATTTCTTCTAAAGCAACAGGTACTACGTTCATTTTTTAATGCAGTTTGTAGTAATTTGTGCATTTATTTTCCCGTGATGATGTGTAGAACATTTAGTTAGTATATTTAGTTGAGATTTGGAAAAATATACAGGGAGATGCAAAATTCAGCTTTGTAGTACAGAAAGTATAAAATGGTTTTCAAAATGTGAAGAAAGTGCATATATTAACGAATGCCCTGTATGTACTTCTGAATGGCATAGTAACATATTCCTCTTTTATCATTCGTTAACCACAGTATGGTGTGTCAAAGCCACATATAATGGAATCGAATCTGTTTTATTTTGAAAAAACTAAAAATGAGAAACAAACCGTATAGGAGGAATTTTAACGTTTCTTCAAGGGCAAAGGACCTTAGCGCAACCGTACAAAATGGAGGGGTTTCCTCTTCAATTTTAGCTTTATTTCGTCAAAATATGTAAATAAGTTTGGGAGATATGGCGAATAGTATTTAGTATATAGTAACAATGGATAACAATATAATATATATGTAGAATGACATATGCTATATTGTTGAATAGTTGCCTAACAACATATATGTACCAAATAGGAGAGTTTTTTAAAAAAAATTGAAGAAATTAGTGGTTGAAGCCATACATTTTCCAGTTACAACGAGAGTCACGTTGTCTCATCAGCCGTGAGAGGGTTAACTATTTCTTCTAAAGCAACAGGTACTACGTTCATTTTTTTTGTGCAGTTTGTAGTAAATTGTGCATTTATTTTCCGCTGATGATGTGTAGAACATTTAGTTAGCATATTTGGTTGAGATTTGGAAAAAATATACAGGGTGATGCAAAATTCAGCTTTGTAGTACAGAAAGTATAAATTGGTTTTCAAAATAGGAAGAAAGTGCATATATTAACGACTGCCCTGTATGTACTTCTGAATGGCATAGTAACATATTCCTCTTTTATCATTCGATAACCACAGTATGGTGTGTCAAAGCCACATATAATGGAATCGAATCTGTTTTATTTTGAAAAAACTAAAAAAGAGAAACAAATGTTAGAAGAGTAACTTTAACGTTCCTTTAAGGGCAAAGGACACTTATCGCAACAGGACAAAATGGAGGGGTTTGCTCTTCAATTTTAGCTTTATTTCGTCAAAATATGTAAATAAGTTTGGGAGATATGGCGAATAGTATGTAGTATATAGTAACAATGTATAACAATATAATATATATGTAGAATGACATATGCTATATTGTTGAATAGTTGCCTAACAACATATATGTACCAAATAGGAGAGTTTTTTAAAAAAAATTGAAGAAATTAGTGGTTGAAGCCATACATTTTCCAGTTACAACGAGTGTCACGTGGTCTCATCAGCCGTGAGAGGGTTAACTATTTCTTCTAAAGCAACAGGTACTACGTTCATTTTTTAATGCAGTTTGTACGAATTTGTGCATTTATTTTCCGCTGATGATGTGTAGAACATTTAGTTAGCATATTTGGTTGAGATTTGGAAAAAATATACAGGGTGATGCAAAATTCAGCTTTGTAGTACAGAAAGTATAAATTGGTTTTCAAAATGTGAAGAAAGTGCATATATTAACGAATGTCCTGTATGTACTTCTGAATGGCACAGTAACATATTCCTCTTTTATCATTCGTTAACCACAGTATGGTGTGTCAAAGCCACATATAATGGAATCGAATCTGTTTTATTTTGAAAAAAACTAAAAAAGAGAAACAAACGTTGTAACAGGAATTTTAACGTTTCTTCAAGGGCAAAGGACCTTTATCGCAACCGTACAAAATGGATAGGTTTGCTCTTCAATTTGAGCTTTATTTCGTCAAAATATGTAAATAAGTTTGGGAGATATGGCGAATAGTATGTAGTATATAGTAACAATGGATAACAATATAATATATATGTAGAATGACATATGCTATATTGTTGAATAGTTGCCTAACAACATATATGTACCAAATAGGAGGGTTTTTTAAAAAAAATTGAAGAAATTAGTGGTTGAAGCCATACATTTTCCAGTTACAACGAGTGTCACGTGGTCTCATCAGCCGTGAGAGGGTTAACTATTTCTTCTAAAGCAACAGGTACTACGTTCATTTTTTTTGTGCAGTTTGTAGTAATTTGTGCATTTATTTTCCGCTGATGATGTGTAGAACATTTAGTTAGCATATTTGGTTGAGATTTGGAAAAAATATACAGGGTGATGCAAAATTCAACTTTGTAGTACAGAAAGTATAAATTGGTTTTCAAAATAGGAAGAAAGTGCATATATTAACGACTGCCCTGTATGTACTTCTGAATGGCACAGTAACATATTCCTCTTTTATCATTCGTTAACCACAGTATGGTGTGTCAAAGCCACATATAATGGAATCGAATCTGTTTTATTTTGAAAAAAACTAAAAAAGAGAAACAAACGTTGTAACAGGAATTTTAACGTTCCTTCAAGGGCAAAGGACACTTATCGCAACAGGACAAAATGGAGGGGTTTCCTCTTCAATTTTAGCTTTATTTCGTCAAAATATGTAAATAAGTTTGGGAGATATGGCGAATAGTATGTAGTATATAGTAACAATGGATAACAATATAATATATATGTAGAATGACATATGCTATATTGTTGAATAGTTGCCTAACAACATATATATACCAAATAGGAGAGTTTTTAAAAAAAATTGAAGAAATTAGTGGTTGAAGCCATACATTTTCCAGTTACAACGAGTGTCACGTGGTCTCATCAGCCGTGAGAGGGTTAACTATTTCTTCTAAAGCAACAGGTACTACGTTCATTTTTTAATGCAGTTTGTAGTAATTTGTGCATTTATTTTCCCGTGATGATGTGTAGAACATTTAGTTAGTATATTTAGTTGAGATTTGGAAAAATATACAGGGAGATGCAAAATTCAGCTTTGTAGTACAGAAAGTATAAAATGGTTTTCAAAATGTGAAGAAAGTGCATATATTAACGAATGCCCTGTATGTACTTCTGAATGGCATAGTAACATATTCCTCTTTTATCATTCGTTAACCACAGTATGGTGTGTCAAAGCCACATATAATGGAATCGAATCTGTTTTATTTTGAAAAAACTAAAAATGAGAAACAAACCGTATAGGAGGAATTTTAACGTTTCTTCAAGGGCAAAGGACCTTAGCGCAACCGTACAAAATGGAGGGGTTTCCTCTTCAATTTTAGCTTTATTTCGTCAAAATATGTAAATAAGTTTGGGAGATATGGCGAATAGTATTTAGTATATAGTAACAATGGATAACAATATAATATATATGTAGAATGACATATGCTATATTGTTGAATAGTTGCCTAACAACATATATGTACCAAATAGGAGAGTTTTTTAAAAAAAATTGAAGAAATTAGTGGTTGAAGCCATACATTTTCCAGTTACAACGAGAGTCACGTTGTCTCATCAGCCGTGAGAGGGTTAACTATTTCTTCTAAAGCAACAGGTACTACGTTCATTTTTTTTGTGCAGTTTGTAGTAAATTGTGCATTTATTTTCCGCTGATGATGTGTAGAACATTTAGTTAGCATATTTGGTTGAGATTTGGAAAAAATATACAGGGTGATGCAAAATTCAGCTTTGTAGTACAGAAAGTATAAATTGGTTTTCAAAATAGGAAGAAAGTGCATATATTAACGACTGCCCTGTATGTACTTCTGAATGGCATAGTAACATATTCCTCTTTTATCATTCGATAACCACAGTATGGTGTGTCAAAGCCACATATAATGGAATCGAATCTGTTTTATTTTGAAAAAACTAAAAAAGAGAAACAAATGTTAGAAGAGTAACTTTAACGTTCCTTTAAGGGCAAAGGACACTTATCGCAACAGGACAAAATGGAGGGGTTTGCTCTTCAATTTTAGCTTTATTTCGTCAAAATATGTAAATAAGTTTGGGAGATATGGCGAATAGTATGTAGTATATAGTAACAATGTATAACAATATAATATATATGTAGAATGACATATGCTATATTGTTGAATAGTTGCCTAACAACATATATGTACCAAATAGGAGAGTTTTTTAAAAAAAAAATTGAAGAAATTAGTGGTTGAAGCCATACATTTTCCAGTTACAACGAGTGTCACGTGGTCTCATCAGCCGTGAGAGGGTTAACTATTTCTTCTAAAGCAACAGGTACTACGTTCATTTTTTAATGCAGTTTGTACGAATTTGTGCATTTATTTTCCGCTGATGATGTGTAGAACATTTAGTTAGCATATTTGGTTGAGATTTGGAAAAAATATACAGGGTGATGCAAAATTCAGCTTTGTAGTACAGAAAGTATAAATTGGTTTTCAAAATGTGAAGAAAGTGCATATATTAACGAATGTCCTGTATGTACTTCTGAATGGCACAGTAACATATTCCTCTTTTATCATTCGTTAACCACAGTATGGTGTGTCAAAGCCACATATAATGGAATCGAATCTGTTTTATTTTGAAAAAAACTAAAAAAGAGAAACAAACGTTGTAACAGGAATTTTAACGTTTCTTCAAGGGCAAAGGACCTTTATCGCAACCGTACAAAATGGATAGGTTTGCTCTTCAATTTGAGCTTTATTTCGTCAAAATATGTAAATAAGTTTGGGAGATATGGCGAATAGTATGTAGTATATAGTAACAATGGATAACAATATAATATATATGTAGAATGACATATGCTATATTGTTGAATAGTTGCCTAACAACATATATGTACCAAATAGGAGGGTTTTTTAAAAAAAATTGAAGAAATTAGTGGTTGAAGCCATACATTTTCCAGTTACAACGAGTGTCACGTGGTCTCATCAGCCGTGAGAGGGTTAACTATTTCTTCTAAAGCAACAGGTACTACGTTCATTTTTTTTGTGCAGTTTGTAGTAATTTGTGCATTTATTTTCCGCTGATGATGTGCAGAACATTTAGTTAGCATATTTGGTTGAGATTTGGAAAAAATATACAGGGTGATGCAAAATTCAACTTTGTAGTACAGAAAGTATAAATTGGTTTTCAAAATAGGAAGAAAGTGCATATATTAACGACTGCCCTGTATGTACTTCTGAATGGCACAGTAACATATTCCTCTTTTATCATTCGTTAACCACAGTATGGTGTGTCAAAGCCACATATAATGGAATCGAATCTGTTTTATTTTGAAAAAAACTAAAAAAGAGAAACAAACGTTGTAACAGGAATTTTAACGTTCCTTCAAGGGCAAAGGACACTTATCGCAACAGGACAAAATGGAGGGGTTTCCTCTTCAATTTTAGCTTTATTTCGTCAAAATATGTAAATAAGTTTGGGAGATATGGCGAATAGTATGTAGTATATAGTAACAATGGATAACAATATAATATATATGTAGAATGACATATGCTATATTGTTGAATAGTTGCCTAACAACATATATATACCAAATAGGAGAGTTTTTAAAAAAAATTGAAGAAATTAGTGGTTGAAGCCATACATTTTCCAGTTACAACGAGTGTCACGTGGTCTCATCAGCCGTGAGAGGGTTAACTATTTCTTCTAAAGCAACAGGTACTACGTTCATTTTTTAATGCAGTTTGTAGTAATTTGTGCATTTATTTTCCCGTGATGATGTGTAGAACATTTAGTTAGTATATTTAGTTGAGATTTGGAAAAATATACAGGGAGATGCAAAATTCAGCTTTGTAGTACAGAAAGTATAAAATGGTTTTCAAAATGTGAAGAAAGTGCATATATTAACGAATGCCCTGTATGTACTTCTGAATGGCATAGTAACATATTCCTCTTTTATCATTCGTTAACCACAGTATGGTGTGTCAAAGCCACATATAATGGAATCGAATCTGTTTTATTTTGAAAAAACTAAAAATGAGAAACAAACCGTATAGGAGGAATTTTAACGTTTCTTCAAGGGCAAAGGACCTTAGCGCAACCGTACAAAATGGAGGGGTTTCCTCTTCAATTTTAGCTTTATTTCGTCAAAATATGTAAATAAGTTTGGGAGATATGGCGAATAGTATGTAGTATATAGTAACAATGGATAACAATATAATATATATGTAGAATGACATATGCTATATTGTTGAATAGTTGCCTAACAACATATATGTACCAAATAGGAGAGTTTTTTAAAAAAAATTGAAGAAATTAGTGGTTGAAGCCATACATTTTCCAGTTACAACGAGAGTCACGTTGTCTCATCAGCCGTGAGAGGGTTAACTATTTCTTCTAAAGCAACAGGTACTACGTTCATTTTTTTTGTGCAGTTTGTAGTAAATTGTGCATTTATTTTCCGCTGATGATGTGTAGAACATTTAGTTAGCATATTTGGTTGAGATTTGGAAAAAATATACAGGGTGATGCAAAATTCAGCTTTGTAGTACAGAAAGTATAAATTGGTTTTCAAAATAGGAAGAAAGTGCATATATTAACGACTGCCCTGTATGTACTTCTGAATGGCATAGTAACATATTCCTCTTTTATCATTCGATAACCACAGTATGGTGTGTCAAAGCCACATATAATGGAATCGAATCTGTTTTATTTTGAAAAAACTAAAAAAGAGAAACAAATGTTAGAAGAGTAACTTTAACGTTCCTTTAAGGGCAAAGGACACTTATCGCAACAGGACAAAATGGAGGGGTTTGCTCTTCAATTTTAGCTTTATTTCGTCAAAATATGTAAATAAGTTTGGGAGATATGGCGAATAGTATGTAGTATATAGTAACAATGTATAACAATATAATATATATGTAGAATGACATATGCTATATTGTTGAATAGTTGCCTAACAACATATATGTACCAAATAGGAGAGTTTTTTAAAAAAAAAATTGAAGAAATTAGTGGTTGAAGCCATACATTTTCCAGTTACAACGAGTGTCACGTGGTCTCATCAGCCGTGAGAGGGTTAACTATTTCTTCTAAAGCAACAGGTACTACGTTCATTTTTTAATGCAGTTTGTACGAATTTGTGCATTTATTTTCCGCTGATGATGTGTAGAACATTTAGTTAGCATATTTGGTTGAGATTTGGAAAAAATATACAGGGTGATGCAAAATTCAGCTTTGTAGTACAGAAAGTATAAATTGGTTTTCAAAATGTGAAGAAAGTGCATATATTAACGAATGTCCTGTATGTACTTCTGAATGGCACAGTAACATATTCCTCTTTTATCATTCGTTAACCACAGTATGGTGTGTCAAAGCCACATATAATGGAATCGAATCTGTTTTATTTTGAAAAAAACTAAAAAAGAGAAACAAACGTTGTAACAGGAATTTTAACGTTTCTTCAAGGGCAAAGGACCTTTATCGCAACCGTACAAAATGGATAGGTTTGCTCTTCAATTTGAGCTTTATTTCGTCAAAATATGTAAATAAGTTTGGGAGATATGGCGAATAGTATGTAGTATATAGTAACAATGGATAACAATATAATATATATGTAGAATGACATATGCTATATTGTTGAATAGTTGCCTAACAACATATATGTACCAAATAGGAGGGTTTTTTAAAAAAAATTGAAGAAATTAGTGGTTGAAGCCATACATTTTCCAGTTACAACGAGTGTCACGTGGTCTCATCAGCCGTGAGAGGGTTAACTATTTCTTCTAAAGCAACAGGTACTACGTTCATTTTTTTTGTGCAGTTTGTAGTAATTTGTGCATTTATTTTCCGCTGATGATGTGCAGAACATTTAGTTAGCATATTTGGTTGAGATTTGGAAAAAATATACAGGGTGATGCAAAATTCAACTTTGTAGTACAGAAAGTATAAATTGGTTTTCAAAATAGGAAGAAAGTGCATATATTAACGACTGCCCTGTATGTACTTCTGAATGGCACAGTAACATATTCCTCTTTTATCATTCGTTAACCACAGTATGGTGTGTCAAAGCCACATATAATGGAATCGAATCTGTTTTATTTTGAAAAAAACTAAAAAAGAGAAACAAACGTTGTAACAGGAATTTTAACGTTCCTTCAAGGGCAAAGGACACTTATCGCAACAGGACAAAATGGAGGGGTTTCCTCTTCAATTTTAGCTTTATTTCGTCAAAATATGTAAATAAGTTTGGGAGATATGGCGAATAGTATGTAGTATATAGTAACAATGGATAACAATATAATATATATGTAGAATGACATATGCTATATTGTTGAATAGTTGCCTAACAACATATATATACCAAATAGGAGAGTTTTTAAAAAAAATTGAAGAAATTAGTGGTTGAAGCCATACATTTTCCAGTTACAACGAGTGTCACGTGGTCTCATCAGCCGTGAGAGGGTTAACTATTTCTTCTAAAGCAACAGGTACTACGTTCATTTTTTAATGCAGTTTGTAGTAATTTGTGCATTTATTTTCCCGTGATGATGTGTAGAACATTTAGTTAGTATATTTAGTTGAGATTTGGAAAAAATATACAGGGAGATGCAAAATTCAGCTTTGTAGTACAGAAAGTATAAAATGGTTTTCAAAATGTGAAGAAAGTGCATATATTAACGAATGCCCTGTATGTACTTCTGAATGGCATAGTAACATATTCCTCTTTTATCATTCGTTAACCACAGTATGGTGTGTCAAAGCCACATATAATGGAATCGAATCTGTTTTATTTTGAAAAAACTAAAAATGAGAAACAAACCGTATAGGAGGAATTTTATCGTTTCTTCAAGGGCAAAGGACCTTAGCGCAACCGTACAAAATGGAGGGGTTTCCTCTTCAATTTTAGCTTTATTTCGTCAAAATATGTAAATAAGTTTGGGAGATATGGCGAATAGTATGTAGTATATAGTAACAATGGATAACAATATAATATATATGTAGAATGACATATGCTATATTGTTGAATAGTTGCCTAACAACATATATATACCAAATAGGAGAGTTTTTTTTAAAAAATTGAAGAAATTAGTGGTTGAAGCCATACATTTTCCAGTTACAACGAGTGTCACGTGGTCTCATCAGCCGTGAGAGGGTTAACTATTTCTTCTAAAGCAACAGGTACTACGTTCATTTTTTTTGTGCAGTTTCTAGTAATTTGTGCATTTATTTTCACGTGATGATGTGTAGAACATTTAGTTAGTATATTTAGTTGAGATTTGGAAAAAATATACAGGGAGATGCAAAATTCAGCTTTGTAGTACAGAAAGTATAAATTGGTTTTCAAAATGTGAAGAAAGTGCATATATTAACGAATGCCCTGTATGTACTTCTGAATGGCACAGTAACATATTCCTCTTTTATCATTCGTTAACCACAGTATGGTGTGTCAAAGCCACATATAATGGAATCGAATCTGTTTTATTTAGAAAAAACTAAAAATGAGAAACAAACCGTATAGGAGGAATTTTAACGTTTCTTCAAGGGCAAAGGACCTTAGCGCAACCGTACAAAATGGAGGGGTTTCCTCTTCAATTTTAGCTTTATTTCGTCAAAATATGTAAATAAGTTTGGGAGATATGGCGAATAGTATGTAGTATATAGTAACAATGATTAACAATATAATATATATGTAGAATGATATATGCTATATAGTTGAATAGTTGCCTAACAACACATTTATACCAAATAGGGGAGTTTTTTAAAAAAATGAAGAAATTAGTGGTTGAAGCCATACATTTTCCAGTTACAACGATTGTCACGTTGTCTCATCAGCCGAGAGAGGGTTAACTATTTCTTCTAAAGCAACAGGTACTACGTTCATTTTTTTTGTGCAGTTTGTAGTAATTTGTGCATTAGTTTCCCATGATGATGTGTAGAACATTTAGTTAGCATATTTGGTTGAGATTTGGAAAAAATATACAGGGTGATGCAAAATTCAGCTTTGTAGTGCAGAAAGTTTAACTTGGTTTTCAAAATGTGAAGAAAGTGCATATATTAACGAATGCCCTGTATGTACTTCTGAATGGCACACTAACATACTCCCCTTTTATCATTCGTTAACTATAGTGTGGTGTGTCAAAGCCACATATAATGGAATCGAATCTGTTTTATTTTGAAAAAAACTAAAAAACAGAAACAAACGTTATAAGAGGAATTTTAATGTTTCTTCAAGGGCAAAGGACCTTTATCGCAACCGTACAAAATGGATGGGTTTGCTCTTCAATTTGAGCTTTATTTCGTCAAAATATGTAAATAAGTTTGGGAGATATGGCGAATAGTATGTAGTATATAGTAACAATGGATAACAATATAATATATATGTAGAATGACATATGCTATATTGTTGAATAGTTGCCTAACAACATATATGTACCAAATAGGAGAGTTTTTTAAAAAAAATTGAAGAAAGTAGTGGTTGAAGCCATACATTTTCCAGTTACAACGAGTGTCACGTGGTCTCATCAGCCGTGAGAGGGTTAACTATTTCTCCTAAAGCAACAGGTACTACGTTCATTTTTTTGTGCAGTTTGTAGTAATTTGTGCATTTATTTTCCGCTGATGATGTGTAGAACATTTAGTTAGCATATTTGGTTGAGATTTGGAAAAAATATACAGGGTGATGCAAAATTCAACTTTGTAGTACAGAAAGTATAAATTGGTTTTCAAAATAGGAAGAAAGTGCATATATTAACGACTGCCCTGTATGTACTTCTGAATGGCACAGTAACATATTCCTCTTTTATCATTCGTTAACCACAGTATGGTGTGTCAAAGCCACATATAATGGAATCGAATCTGTTTTATTTTGAAAAAAACTAAAAAAGAGAAACAAACGTTGTAACAGGAATTTTAACGTTCCTTCAAGGGCAAAGGACACTTATCGCAACAGGACAAAATGGAGGGGTTTCCTCTTCAATTTTAGCTTTATTTCGTCAAAATATGTAAATAAGTTTGGGAGATATGGCGAATAGTATGTAGTATATAGTAACAATGTATAACAATATAATATATATGTAGAATGACATATGCTATATTGTTGAATAGTTGCCTAACAACATATATGTACCAAATAGGAGAGTTTTTTAAAAAAAAATTGAAGAAATTAGTGGTTGAAGCCATACATTTTCCAGTTACAACGAGTGTCACGTGGTCTCATCAGCCGTGAGAGGGTTAACTATTTCTTCTAAAGCAACAGGTACTACGTTCATTTTTTAATGCAGTTTGTACGAATTTGTGCATTTATTTTCTGCTGATGATGTGTAGAACATTTAGTTAGCATATTTGGTTGAGATTTGGAAAAAATATACAGGGTGATGCAAAATTCAGCTTTGTAGTACAGAAAGTATAAATTGGTTTTCAAAATGTGAAGAAAGTGCATATATTAACGAATGTCCTGTATGTACTTCTGAATGGCACAGTAACATATTCCTCTTTTATCATTCGTTAACCACAGTATGGTGTGTCAAAGCCACATATAATGGAATCGAATTTGTTTTATTTTGAAAAAAACTAAAAAAGAGAAACAAACGTTGTAACAGGAATTTTAACGTTTCTTCAAGGGCAAAGGACCTTTATCGCAACCGTACAAAATGGATAGGTTTGCTCTTCAATTTGAGCTTTATTTCGTCAAAATATGTAAATAAGTTTGGGAGATATGGCGAATAGTATGTAGTATATAGTAACAATGGATAACAATATAATATATATGTAGAATGACATATGCTATATTGTTGAATAGTTGCCTAACAACATATATGTACCAAATAGGAGGGTTTTTTAAAAAAAATTGAAGAAATTAGTGGTTGAAGCCATACATTTTCCAGTTACAACGAGTGTCACGTGGTCTCATCAGCCGTGAGAGGGTTAACTATTTCTTCTAAAGCAACAGGTACTACGTTCATTTTTTTTGTGCAGTTTGTAGTAATTTGTGCATTTATTTTCCGCTGATGATGTGTAGAACATTTAGTTAGTATATTTAGTTGAGATTTGGAAAAAATATACAGGGAGATGCAAAATTCAGCTTTGTAGTACAGAAAGTATAAAATGGTTTTCAAAATGTGAAGAAAGTGCATATATTAACGAATGCCCTGTATGTACTTCTGAATGGCATAGTAACATATTCCTCTTTTATCATTCGTTAACCACAGTATGGTGTGTCAAAGCCACATATAATGGAATCGAATCTGTTTTATTTTGAAAAAACTAAAAATGAGAAACAAACCGTATAGGAGGAATTTTATCGTTTCTTCAAGGGCAAAGGACCTTAGCGCAACCGTACAAAATGGAGGGGTTTCCTCTTCAATTTTAGCTTTATTTCGTCAAAATATGTAAATAAGTTTGGGAGATATGGCGAATAGTATGTAGTATATAGTAACAATGGATAACAATATAATATATATGTAGAATGACATATGCTATATTGTTGAATAGTTGCCTAACAACATATATATACCAAATAGGAGAGTTTTTAAAAAAAATTGAAGAAATTAGTGGTTGAAGCCATACATTTTCCAGTTACAACGAGTGTCACGTGGTCTCATCAGCCGTGAGAGGGTTAACTATTTCTTCTAAAGCAACAGGTACTACGTTCATTTTTTAATGCAGTTTGTAGTAATTTGTGCATTTATTTTCCCGTGATGATGTGTAGAACATTTAGTTAGTATATTTAGTTGAGATTTGGAAAAATATACAGGGAGATGCAAAATTCAGCTTTGTAGCACAGAAAGTATAAAATGGTTTTCAAAATGTGAAGAAAGTGCATATATTAACGAATGCCCTGTATGTACTTCTGAATGGCATAGTAACATATTCCTCTTTTATCATTCGTTAACCACAGTATGGTGTGTCAAAGCCACATATAATGGAATCGAATCTGTTTTATTTTGAAAAAACTAAAAACCTAGGTTTAAGGAACATATATGGTTTGTTAGGCAACTAGTCAACAATATAGCATTATGTCATTCTACATAGTATATTATATTGTTATCCATTGTTACTATATACTACCATAC